>NC_142757.1:43855788-43869519 GCF_054948205.1 Urtica dioica subsp. dioica | reverse complement strand
TTTTCATCTTTTACTTATACGACTAGTCGTTTTGACTAATTCTATAAGTTTGTTTGTATATAAGGAATTAAATTCCTTTACAGTTATTCAATCAAATCATTACAGTTTTCTTTCTTTCGCGATATTCCTTCGTAGATTCTTTCTCTCTCTCGTTTTGAGATTCCAACATGGTATCAGAGCTACTCCGCTCTTTATTATGGTTTTCTTCTCCGATCTCAGACGTCTTTTTCCTCTAATCATCTTTGAGTTCCTTTCCTCTTCGCGATCATGCCGGATCAGGAAGCTTCATCGTTGGAATTGCCGATCACCAGAATCAACAACAACCAGAGACCTAGGTATGTTCTTGATGATCCATATACTATTTGCATCATTCTGATTCTTCTGGAGGCTCTCTTGTCTCGAATGTCATTGTCGGCACGAATTACACGGCGTGGAGTCGATCGATGCTGATCATCCTTGAGGCGAAGAACAAATTAGGATTTATTGATGGTACCATCAAGAAACCTCCTCCGGAGGATCCAGATTTCGTCCGCCTATGGAGTCGCAACAATAGCACCATTGTGGCGTGGATCATGAACTCTGTGAGCAAAGAAATTGCTGGAAGTCTTCTTTATGGAGGAACGGCCAGGAGATTTGGAATGATCTCAAAGATCGATTCCAACAGAGCAATGGTCCACGGATCTTTTAGCTCAAACACGAATTCGTCAATCTTGCTCAAGATCAAATGACTATCGGTGTCTACTTCACCAAGCTGAAATCTTTCCATGAAGAATTGTGTGAATTCAAGCCAGAGTGCACTTGTGCCTGTTCTTGCGGAGGAAAAGCTAAATTGAATGATTATGCTCAATCTGAGTATGTCATGCAATTTCTGATGGGGCTCAATGACACCTACACTCACACGCGTGGTCAGGTTCTGTTGATGGAGCCTATTCCACCAATCAGTAAAGTCTATGCACTTCTTACTCAAGAAGAGACTCTAAGAACGATTGGAGTGGATGTTCTTGCCAATAAAGATCAGTTAAACTCTCTGGCAATGTCGGTCAAGGATGATCAAAAGAAGTTCAAAGGCAAGGACCGCCCGATGTGTACTCACTGCAAGATGTTGGGTCACACCATCGACAAGTGCTACAAGAACCATGGTTATCCACCAGGATACAAGTTCAAGACCAAGCCTCAAGCAAATGCAGTGGATGCTACTGGTATGGGAGGAATCATCGACGAATCAGCCCTGAGCAACACCTCTTCCGGCCTCTCATCCGAGCAAATCCATCAGCTAATCAGCCATCTCTCCAATCCACTCACCAATCAAGTGTCCACCTCAGGAGTCAACCTCACTTCTTCAAAGACATGTTTATATGGTTTGGTTAATTTTTCTCATTCTTGCACTAATTCTTCTCTTGGCGCTGTCTGGTGCCACTAGGCATATTAGTGCTGAGAAATCTTTATTTAGTAAGCTTAGGAGTGTTATTAACTCCACTGTTACTTTACCAAATCGCACTATGATCCCTGTCCATTTTATAGGTGACATTGTTTTGAACTCTGATCTGACTCTTCATAATGTTCTCTATGTCCCTAGTTTCAAGTTTAACTTGATTTCTGTTAATGCTTTAACCAAAGACTCTAAGGTTGCTGTTACTTTCACCTGTGATTCTTTTTTTATTCAGGATATCAATCACTCGAAGATGATTGGGAAGGGTAGGCTTTATGAGGATTTATATGTTCTCACCAAAGACATCATCATCACTTCTACTACATATATGAATAAAGTGACAGCACAGACTTGGCACCAAAGGCTAGGTCACCTTTCTTTTAAGCATTTAGATTGTTTGAAATCTCGTTTATCTTGTACTATTTCTGATCATGATAAGAACTTGCCTTGTTACATTTGTCTTTTAGCTAAGCAACATAGATTACCTTTTGTTTCTGCAAATCACTTTGCTGCTAATGTGTTTGATCTGATACATTGTGACATATGGGGACCTTATAAGGTTACTTCTCGTAATGGTCACATATACTTTCTTGCCCTTGTTGATGATAAAAGCAGGTATTGTTGGATTTTCTTGTTGAAACAAAAGTCTGATGTTCATATTGTTTTTCCTAAGTTTTGTGCTTATGTGAAGAATCAATTTTCTACTACTATCAACCAGTTTCGGTCTGATAATGCAAAAGAATTACCTTCACTGAGTTCTTTTTCTAAGCATGGCATTGTACATCAATTTTCTTGTGTTGAAACACCTCAGCAGAATTCTGTGGTTGAACGAAAGCACCAGCATCTTCTTAATGTTGCTAGACCCTTGCTTTTTCAGCTACATGTTCCTATTACCTTTTGGAATGATTGTGTGTTGACTGCTACATATCTTATTAATCGTACAACCTACCCCTATCTTATCTCATCTTACTCCTTATGAAATTCTGCGAAAGTAGATGGCATATGCGCAGTCAGGATGAGCAGAACGGCTACAAACAAACTAAATAACGAATCGTACCTTCCGAGCGTCGCTGATCCCGTTTTGGAAGTATTCGAGGTTGCTCGTCGTCAAGAGACCCTTAAAGTCTCGCAGGGGGCCTTCAAGGATTCCGTGGGAACATCGGCCCCATCAATTCTGTCGCTTCCGCTAGGAGCATCGAATCCATGCCGTCTTGTGCCGCCGACATGTGAGCGCGCTTATGGCTGGAGGGCGAACTGAGAGA
This sequence comes from Urtica dioica subsp. dioica, assembly GCF_054948205.1. Classification (NCBI taxonomy): domain Eukaryota; kingdom Viridiplantae; phylum Streptophyta; class Magnoliopsida; order Rosales; family Urticaceae; genus Urtica; species Urtica dioica. Next base: position 43,866,828 of record NC_142757.1, on the reverse strand, counting down.
GATTGACGACGACGGTCGCTTGTTCGAATAGATCGCCTCGTTCCTCGCCCGCACCGGTGATCCCCCGCGACATGCCTCAACTCGTAGGTTACACCCTTGGCACCCGCACATGCGAACGATCCCGAGCCATGCTATTTTGGGTGTTTGTGCTTTGCTTCTACTCTGAGTGCACATAGGTCAAAGTTTGAACCTAGAGATCGGAAATGTGTGATGTTTGGCTACCCTCAAGGGGTAAAAGGATATAGACTCTTGGATCTGAATACCAAGGATGTCTTCCTTTCTCGTGATGTTTTGTTCTATGAAAATATTTTCCCTTTTAAGGACATACAGTCTACTGCCACCATTGATGATCTCCTTGCAAGCATTCATCTGCATGTCCTGACTCATAACATGATTCACTCATCTCCTGAGTCTCATGTTTCTGAGAGTGTCGCTGCTGATCTCAGTCATGTTCATCATCTTGAGCCATCTTCTGGTCCGGATATCATTGCCTCACAAGAACCAGTCACTGATCAAACTGCCCAGCCTTTGGCCATTCTTGATCAACCTGTTCCTCGTGATTCAACAATCAGAAAGTCTTCAAGGACTCATGTTCCACCAGCCTATCTCAAAGACTATCATTGCAACTTACTTAAAACAGGTCAAAGTTATAATTCTAAGCATCCTATTGATAAAGTGCTTGACTATAGCAGATTGTCTGTTGGCTTTAGAAATCTTGTTTTGTCTGTCACAGCTAATTCAGTGCCATCTTTCTACCACATTGCTGTGAAGTCAGAGGAATGGAGGAAAGCTATGGCAGAAGAGATCACTGCTATGCATGCTAATAACACATGGCCAGTTGTTCCTTTACCTGCCAACAAGACTTCTATTGGTTGCAGGTGGATTTACACAAATAAGTTGAATGCTGATGGGACTTTAGCTAGACGAAAAGCTCGATTGGTTGCTAAGGGCTACACTCAACAAGAGGGAGTTGATTTCCTTCATACCTTTTCCCCTGTTTCCAAATTAGTATCTATTAAGTTTTTACTTAGTCTTGCCTCCTGTCAAAAGTGGTTTTTGTCTCAGCTAGACATTAGCAATGCCTTCCTTAATGGAGACTTATTTGAGGAAGTATATATGGATCTGCCTCTTGGTTATTTGCCTCAGGGGGAGTATAAAACACATACAGGGAAGTTGGTTTGCAGGTTACATAAGTCTATTTATGGTCTTAAACATGCCTCTAGACAATGGAACTTGAAGTTCACTGAGGCTGTTAAGGGAATTGGTTTTGTTCAATCCAAATCGGATTATTCTTTGTACACTCGTGGCAGTGGGAATAATTTTGTTGCTATCTTATTATATGTTGATGACATCATTGTTTCTATCCAAATAAACTTGTTATTGCTGATGTTAAATCCTTTCTCAGCTCAGTTTTTAGTTTAAAGGACCTTGGTAATCTCAAATATTTCCTTGGCCTAGAAATTGCTAGGTCGGAGAAAGGAATTGTTTTGAGTCAACGTAATTATGCTTTGCAGATCCTTGAAGACTCAGGTTTTCTTGACTCTAAACCTGTCAAGACTCCTATGAATACTAGGGTTGATTTATCTTTATCTGATGATACTCCTATGCTAACTGATATTACTGGTTATAGGAGACTCATTGGTCGTTTATTACTTTGCAGTTTACTGTTTGAGCCAATTTGTTCATTCTCCAAGGGACAAACATCTACAGGCTGCACATCATCTTTTGCATTGCATTAAGTCTAACCCAAGATTAGGCTTATTATATCCTTCTTCTTCTTCTGTACACCTTCGTGCCTTTTCAGATGCTGATTGGGGTACATGTACTGATTCTAGACGATCCATTACTGGATATTGTGTTTTTGTAGGTGATGCTCTTGTGGCTTGGAAGAAAAAGAAGCAGTCAACGGTGGCGAGGAGTTCCGCTCGATTCTAGATAAATTCTTTTCATCATTGGATAGAGCTATCTTAGCTTTCCAACACATGTTTATTTGCGAAAATTGGACATCGGAGCAAGAAGATACGACCGATACAAAAACAATGCACAAGTCCGGAAGCATCCGCGTGCTGCGAGATAAAAGTGTGCGCCGCGAGGATCTCCAGACTATCAGTGCACGCCGCAAGCATTCGACAGGCGCGCCGCACGTTCCTTTGGGTTTTGACGGACTTTCTTTCTATTTTTTTTAATGTTTTTGGGCCATTTGAACCCTTCTAAAGGCCTAATATGCTCCGAAAATAACACCTTGACCTATATATTCGACTTTAAGCTCTCGAAAACACATCTTCCCTTTTGTTTAAGTTTCTCTTTTATTGTTTGGTTGTTTTTTAGAGCTTTTGGAAGAGGAAAAATGCGTTCTTCGACAGAATTGACAACCCGATGAGTTCCCCTTCTCCGAATTCATTCGTTCTTCTTTCTTCTCTTCTTTTATTTATTTTATTACTTTCAATTGTTGCTGAACATCAATTTTATTTAATATGAATTCTCTTTTGCTTTCAATCTTTGTTTTATTGCTTTCAATTATTCAGTTATGTTTAGCGTTGATTATGAACACCATTAAAGGCTAGGTTTCACATGGGGTGCCATGTAGCCGGGATTGATAATGGTTGGGGGATTCATTAAGGCTAGATAATTATTATTTGCTTCATTATTATGGATTGCTTGATATGAATTGTTCTTAATGCTTTCTAGTGCTTGATCACAATTTGAATTATTATGTATGATTGTTTAGCTACTCGAGAGAGAGTAAATAACCGTGCTTTTGTTCATGTCTTCATAGTTGATCCTAGGTTAGTAGAAAATCTAGGCAATTTATGTAATCGTTTGAACACTTGTCATATTGCGTGTAATAGTTTTAATAGGATTAGATGCCGAGAGGATAATAATCTGTCAATTACATAGGTTTGCTAGAACGCTCGAGATAGGCTGGTGAATAATTTTGATAGAGTGAGATTAGCATCCATATGAGTAGATTTTGCTGTTCAAACCCGAAACCCCCCGACCTAGTTAGCTCCGGTGAAATCGTGACCCCTGCTTTCTCTTATCTGAAAACCTCTTGTTTAATTCTTTGCTTTGGTTTCTTTAGTTTTCACTACTACAAATACGGGCATCAGGTGCGGCAAAAGTCGCACCTAATGCCCACAAAGTCGCACCCGATAGTACTATCGGGTGCGACTTTAGGTGCGACTTAGTCGCACCTAAAAGTCCGCAGCTAATACTATTGGGTGCGACATGTCGCACCCAATATTATATACTATTAGGTGCGACACTATTGGGTGCGACTTATCGCACCTGAAGTCGGACCTATTTTTCTGTGGGAACTCAAGAATAAGGCGGGAATTTGACTTTTGCGTGCGACATGTCGCACCCAATGCTCTTCCCGCCAACTTATTGGGTGCGATTAGTCGCACCCAATACTCTTCCCCCCATAGTATTGGGTGCGGAGGAGCGGCTGTGGAGGAAAGGCCGATGGAGGAGGAGAATACCGGTCTGAGGAGGAGCGGCGCGCGGACTTGGACGTCGGAGAAGGCTCGTAAACTCCAGGTGGTGGCTCGGAGAAGAGAGAGGTAGGAGATGGTGGTGGCTCGGAGAAGAGAGTGGGAGGAAGATGGTAGTGGCTCGGAAAAGCGAGAGGGAGTGAGATATATGGTGGTGGCTCGCAGAGGGAGGGAGAGTCGGAGTTTGAGAGAGAGAGGCTGTGAAGAAGTGAAGAAGATGAAGAAGACGAAGCTGAGTTTATAAACTAACCCTAGTAATCAGGTGCGACAAGTCGCACCTGATACTCAAATAGGTGCGACTAGTCGCACCTAAAAAAAGTAATCGGTGCGATTAGTCGCACCTGAAAGAAAAAAAAAATCTAAAAATTAATTCCACGTCAGACAAATGAAAAAAAATGAGGGGGAGAAGTTGAGCGCCTAATTTTTTTTTAGACTTTCAGGTGCGTCAATCTAATATTCTAACTCAATTCCAACTCAAACTCAAGGTAATATAATATTCTAACTCAAATCCAACATAAACTCAAACCAAAATTCAATTCCACACTCGTTTTCTACATAAATATCGAATTCAATATTCAATTTCTATATAAATTAGACACAAATAAACAATTCTACCCTAATTTCAACATAAAAATACAAATTAATTAAAAAAAATACTTACCCGGAGTGAAAATGATGAGCATGGGGCGTGGTGAGTCCATGAAGTTGTCAGAGATGTGGGTTGTGGTCGGAGGCAAGGTTTGTGGGTTTGTGTGGGGGTGGGTCGGAATGTTTGGTTGGTTTGGGAAGAGTGGGTTTGGTGGGGTTGGAAGAAGGAGAGGCGGATAAGAAGACGGAGGGTGGGGAAGAAGAAGGGGGTGGAGAAGAAAATGGAGGGTGGGGGAGAAGAAAGGGGCGGAGAAGAAAAAAGAGGGCGGGGAAGAAGAAGAAGGGCGGAGAAGAAGGCGAGGGTGGCAAGGAAGAAGAAGAGCGGGGAAGAAAAGAAGGTGAGAAGAAGAGAAAGGCGGAGGAAGAAGAGAGAAGGCCGGAGAAGAATAAGAGAGAAGATAGAGTGAGAGCGGCGACAGCGGCGGAGGAAGAAGGAGGGGCGGCGAGTGGACGTGGGTTGGAGAGAGAGATATATAGTGGGTTTGGGTCGGAGAGAGAGAGAGAGAGAGAGAGAGAGAGAGAGAGAGAGAGAGAGAGAGAGAGAGAGAGAGAGAGAAGAAGAAGAAGAAGAAGAGAATGAAATTTATGAAATTTTTGAAAAAAAAAAATAAGAGGGAAGTTTTTAAATTCCAGTCTGCGACATTTCTCCGTGGCCAAATATATACGTGGCCGCGGCGAAATGTTTCCACAATGGGTTATTGTACCGTTGTGGAAACATTTCGCCGCGACCAAGGCTAAAGCTCGCCGCGGCGAAATGTTTGGTTTTACAGTTCTCCCACAACGGTACACTGTACTGTTGTGGCAGAGTTTGGCCGCGGCGTGTTTATGCCTTGGCCGCGGAGAGATTCAACAACGGGTCACCATCCCGTTGTTTAAACCTTAATTTTTTTTGAATTCCACAACGGAGCGTTGTCCCGTTGTGGAAACATCATGATTCCACAACGGGACAGCACTCCGTTGTGGAATATCTGTTGTAGAATCTAACATTTGTAGTAGTGCAAGACTGCATTGTACCATCAGCATCGCACGGAGGATGTGAACTAGTTGATATTTTCCCTTTTGCCTCCGATGGAGGGAATGTCTTAAAATTTGAATCTGCAAGAAGAAGGAAATAATCCCCATGAATATTTCGAGCAAAACTAAGATATCGTATCACATAATATTAATCTAAAACCCACCACTAAATAGAGAAAAACAAATGAAGTAACTATAACCGCCCGTGGCATACTGTTGTATTTGACGCATGTATACTGCAAGATATTACATAAACAAATAAATTAAAATGAATAATATATGCGGTATTTTCTAAATTAACTTTTTAGTTTTAACTCCTTATTTATTTTAATTTACTACAGACTGGTTACCGATTTTTTTTATAAAATAAAACTAGGGCTAATTTTTAAAATGAGGAAATGATTATTGGGCTATTGACCTAGTTGTCTCTTATTTAATCCACATTCATCTATATCAACGATCATTTCAAGCATCACAAATCTAACCCTTCCAATAAATCTATGAATGTAGGCCTTATATAGTCAAATTTATACTAAATCATAGTTATAGACCTAAAGAGGTGGTGGTTCATAAGTATAGCCAAACATAATTAAAATTACAAGATCACAGCAAAACTAAACATGCCTAATGCTCAACTTGAAAATACGTTCAACAACCAATTCAAGATCATATAATGAACAATATCCAAGCACCACACGAGATCTAAACTAATTAGAAGATCAAGACTGCATTGTACCATCAGCATCGTGCGAAGGACTTGAACTAGTGGAGATTTTACCTTTTGCCTCCGATCGAGAGAATGTGTGAAGATTTGAATACGTAAGAAGAGGAAAATAAATCGCCATTAATATTTCGAACAAGGCTAAGATATCACATCACACAACATCAATCTTAAACCTATAACTAAATAGAAGAAGACAAGTGAAGTAACTATAACCGCCCATGGTATGCCGTGCTATTTGACGAAGGTATACCGCAAGAGATTACATAAATAAAATAAATTAATATATGAATGATATATGCGGCATTTCCTCAAATAATTGCGATATTTGTAATACTTTTCAAAAATAATTATGCTATTTAAAATATTGTCTAAAATAATTGCGTTACTTGCGGAATATGTTACGATACTTTTGAAATTTGCGAAAAGACATTTGTAGAGTATTCTCATACATCTACTGTGAACTTACAGGATACCCACGTGGGATCCATACGGAAAATGCGGTTTTTGAATCATTGATTTTAAGGTTTATTAGATATTTAGTCTTGTTTACAGTTTTGATTTTCCATTTTGCCAATGTTTAGTAAGTTTTATTGGTAAATAACGAAAAATTCATAAAACGTTGGCTAATTAGAAATTCTTTTATTTTTAGTCGGCTAATTTACTAATTATTTATTGATTTTTACTGTATTACATTTGTAAGTAAAAATGTTTGATTTCTTAAAATATTAATTCAAGCTTAAATTTTAATTGTTGATGATATTTCATAAAAATTTATAATATATATTTTCTAGCCCATTATTTTTTATTTGTTTTTACCTTATGCCATATACAAAATAATCGTACGTGTGAAAGTCGGTGGATATAGGCAAAGCCACTTGAAGTGAAGTGAATAATATATTAGATTATCTTCTGAATTATTTAAAAAAGAAACACGCTAAACCATCTTAAAAAATAAAGTCGGATTCATATTCGTGGGAATCAAGTAAACAACCATCTACTAACTATAAATATCATTCACTCACCAAAAATTAGGTGATTGAACTTTCAAAAATTTCCTCACGAACATACCGTCACCATATCATTCGCGTTTGTACGATCACTTGCTCAGTTTTGATCACCGAATTTCTTAGATGGGGAGCGGAGGGAATTCTCTGACGCCGAGTTCGGGAAGGGACGGCGTGAAGAGGAAGGTGTGCTATTTCTATGATCCGGAATTGGGGGACTACTATTACGACGAAGAACACGTGATGAAGCCTCACCGCGTTCGCATGACCCACGAGCTCGTCTCCACCTTCGGCCTTCTCCCTCACATGCACCTCTTCAACCCAAAGCCGGCCTCCGAGTCTGACCTCTGCCGATACCACTCCGCCGACTACGTGGCCTTCCTCCGCAGCCTCACTCCCGAGTCCCACCTCGCCGAACTACAGACTCAGCTCAACCGCTTCAACCTTGGAACGCCAGACTGCCCCGTCTTCGACGGCCTCTTCTCCTACTGTCAGTCCTACACCGGCGGCTCCGTCGGTGGGGCCGCCAACCTCAACAAAGGCCAGTGTGACGTGGCCATCAACTGGGCCGGCGGGCTCCACCACGCCAGGCGGTGCTGCGCCTCCGGATTCTGTTACATCAACGACATCGTCATCGCCATCCTCGAGCTTCTCAAGCACCACCAGGTATTGTATGATAATCAACATTCCACTTTTTACCCCTTTTTACCCCTTGTTCTAGTATCGTGCGAAATTCATGTTTATGTATTTGTGTCACAGCGTGTTCTGTACTTGGACATTGATGTCCACCACGGCGACGGCGTCGAAGAGGCTTTTTACACAACCGACAGAGTTATGACCGTTTCGTTCCACAAGTATGGAGATTTTTTCCCGGGGACGGGCCACATATTCGACATCGGAAAATCCCATGGAAAGTATTACTCCCTCAACGTGCCACTCGACGACGGGATCGATGACGAGAGCTATCACGCGCTGTTCAAACCCCTGATGGCAAAGGTGATGGAGGTTTTCAAGCCCGAGGCGGTGGTTCTCCAATGCGGTGCGGATTCCTTGGCCGGAGACAGATTAGGAACCTTCAATCTCACAAGCAAAGGCCACGCGGAGTGCGTCAAATACATGAGATCGTTCAACGTCCCATTGTTGCTCCTCGGCGGCGGAGGCTATACCATAACCAATGTCGCTCGATGCTGGTGCTACGAGGTACAACAATAGATCTCTTCTGTTCTTTCTATTTTTCTCTTTCAAATTAATTATGGCTTTCTTGTATTCACGCGATTTTTTTCTCGTGTGTGTTGGCGTGATGCAGACCGCAGTTGCTGTGGGTGTAGATGTGGATGACCAAATATACCCACACGATTATTTAGAGTATTTCGCTCCGGATTATAGTCTTAATGTTGGCGCTAGTGATTTGAAGAACATGAATACACAGAAATCACTGGATGTAATACAATCGATGCTTCTTGACTATCTTTCGAGGCTTCAGCACGTCCCCAGCGTCCAGTTTCAGGAAAGACCTCCTGATACCGAGTTTCTAGAGGTTTGTGTGTGTGTTTTATTTAATGAAATTATCACCGTTAATTGATTATAGAAATATATATATCGAGTTGATGTTGAAGTGTGATGTTTTGTTATCTGCAGGCTGACGAAGATGAGCATGATCCTGATGAGAAAGTGGGAGGAAGACGATTCTGACAGAGAACTTGATGAGGAACGGTAAGTGTTGTCTGTCTTCTTTTGATTTTATATACATACTTCCGTTTCCATTTGTATCAATCTCATTGTTGTCACAAATACATTTTGTACAGAGACCCACCAAGCATAACAAAGAGAAGGGCTTCGATTTTCTCCAGAAGCGGATCTGGGTGTGGAAACGGACTGCCTACCGTTCTTGGTGGAAACAAATGCTTACTGAGTTTGGGCGAGCAGGAACAATAATGTTGTACTTCATTCCGTATTTAGAAAAAAAGTCTAGTTTTTCATTGTGTTGTAATGGACCGGTCTCTCAACTTAATGATTAATGAATAGCTCCTGATTTTACTTAATTAAATTCTAGACCGTGTAAAAGTCATCAACCAATCTAGTTCGCATTAAACTTCTGGTTTAGTTGAGGCGGAGTTGTGTTATATTATGAGATTTTCAGTTCCACGGCTTTCCTTATGTTAAAGGTGAAATCAATTTAGATGTTAATATTAATCTGAAATTGTTGCCTCGCTGAATTTCTTAAAATATGAACTTTCGAATCTTTGGTCAGCATTCAAATTTGCTGCTGAGTTGATTATCTCTGCCACATATGCATAAAACTATCGTCGCCCTCAGTTTAAACTTCGGTTTTATGCACAGGCTACAGAGACTACTTGTAATTGCATTGTCTTTGCTGGTCTTGTCATTGCTCAAGGAATACTAAAATCTCCAATTAAGTTCATGCAGTTGTGGTGATAGTTTTATGAAACATGACTTTCTGTATTAAGCTGATTTATGATGCCTTGCTCAGTGTGATTTATGATCTCTGGTGTATTAAGCTGTTTGGTGAGACTGTATTATGATTGTCTGTGATTTATGAACGTAAAGCAGAGTCATTGTTATACAAAACCGAGGATGGGTTTTTTTTTCCTTCTTTCTTTTTTGGTCAAGTTTGAGAGAGAAGTGTCATTGTAAGATTAGACAAATACTTGCGGAGATAAGTTCCTTTTTCACTTTCACTTTCTTCTGACACTCAAATTTATGTCTATGATTCGTCATGTTCCTCGTCGACTGCTGATGTGGGTGAGTCCGAAAGAAAAAATCAACCAAGGCTATTTGAGTGTTTTCTCTTTTAAATTGCTATGTTTTAAGTTAGTTTGTTTCAACTGATGTGTGTGTGGGTGTGATGTTGAATGTCCTATTCATCTATAAGTGGTGATTATTTTTCTTTTCATTTTCATGTCATCATCTTGCAGCTCAGTTTTAGGAGAGAGTTAGAGATATAATTTTGAAACAAATAAAATATGTATCTTATATAAATTCTAGAGTAGTTATCACTAACCTGCACACTTCAACTTGAAAATTTTAATATCGCTAAAAAATTATAATTTTTTTAACAAATAGCCAATAAGCTGTAGGCTAATGTAGCAGATGATTTTATATTCTCATTACCCTTATTAATAAGATTTTATTTTTGAAATCTAAAAAATTCAATTTATTATTCAAAATTCATAATTCTTAGGATCTCAATTCTCTCTCTCTCTCTCTCTCTCTCTCTTATTTGTCGTCACTTTTTAGCTATGAAAAAGGTAAAAACAACAACATCATTGTTAAATGTCGGTAATAACTGTTAATATGTTTTTATGAGTTTTCAAACCAATACAGAAATAGTCAATAATAACTATTAATAGGTTTTTGGTTCTAGAATATTTACTAATAGTTATGTCGATGCTGACAATGGGGGCGACATCGACAGCAGGAAGAGCACGTCCGGATACGTCTACACATTCAGAGGGACGGCTATCTGTTGGGTGTCGAGGTTGCAGAAGATTGTTGCCTTATCGAGCTGCGAGGCGGAGTATGTGGCCATCACCGAGGCCACAAAGGAGATGATATGGCTACAGACTTTTCTGGGCGAGCTGGATCAAGACCATGACGGAAGTGTGTTGTACAGTGACAGCCAGAGCGCCATTCAGTTGGCGAAGAATCCAGTATATCATGCGAGAACGAAGCATATACAACTGAGATACCACTTCATCGGGTCGGCATTGGAAGATGGCATATTGGTGCTTGAGAAGATCGCAGAGAGTCAAAATCACGCCGACATGTTTACTAAGTCTGTGCCGTATGACAAACTGAGGTTGTGCTCGACCTCAGTTGGACTCCTCGTCTGATGAGTTGAGTCGCCGCTGCAGGATGGAGACACGTGATGAGATTAGTCTCCAAGTGGGAAATTGTTAGTGGTGGAGCCTAATTTGAGGAATTGGAAAAAGTCCCACATCGTTTAGAGAGAGTAACTTTGTACAATTCCTTAGTATATATAAATGATACTATGTGTTGTATTCTTTGTACCTTAATATCACAAGCAAAGGCCACGCGGAGTGCGTCAAATACGATCGTTCAATGTCCCATTGTTGCTCCTCGGTGGCGGAGGCTATACCATAACCAATGTCGCTCGATGCTGGTGCTACGAGGT
>NC_142757.1:43819519-43855288 GCF_054948205.1 Urtica dioica subsp. dioica | reverse complement strand
AGCGGCGGAGGAGCGGCGGAGGAGGAGCTGTAATGGGAGAGAGAGACTTAGGAGAGAGATGTGAGGAGAGAGAGAGAAGTAGTGAGGAGAGAGACTTACCGGGGAGGCACACGGCGGAGGAGCGTCGGCGGCACACGGCGGACGAGGCACACGGCGGAGGAGGGAGAAAGTAGAGAGAGAAATGGAAGTTTTAGGGTTTCTGAGCGAATGGGGAAGCTGGGTCGCGATCTGGTATTTAAAGACATTTACCGACGATTTTATCGTCGCTAAATGATTTCAGTTCGTCGCTAAATGAACTTACGTTAACCAGACATTTAGCGACGATTAAATCGTCGCTATTAGTAAATTTCACATATTTAGCGACGATTTTATCGTCGCTAAATCATTTCGTTTTAATTTAATGGGAGGGATTTTTCCCTCTTTAAAATTCGTCAAAATTCGAAAACATTTAGCGACGATTATTTCGTCGCTAATTGTATAGCGACGATAAAACACTATTTAGCCACGATAAAATCGTCGCTAAATGTTTTCGTCTTAATTAAATTGGAGGGATTTTTTCCTCTTTAAAATTCGAAATTAATTCAACATTTTTAGCGACGATATTTTCGTCGCTAAATGAATTCAGAAATAATTAGCGACGAATTTATCGTCGCTAATTATTTTCCCGCGAACTTAGCGACGACAAAAACGAATTAGCGACGATAAAGTCGTCGCTAATTATCTTTGCCGCCAAACTTTAATATTTTTCGCACCAAAGCATTAGCGACGATAATATCGTCGCTAAAATGGTGATTAACGACGATTTATTAGCGACGACTTAATCGTCGCTAATAGTTTCGTCGCTAAATGTGTTATTTCTTGTAGTGTTCCCGCTTCAAATATGAATAATTACTGGGTATTTACATATTTTCAAGTGTAAATAATTGTCGGTGGTTATTTACTAAAAATTTACGAAATATTGACTAATTAGCAATTACTCTACTTTTGATGGCTTAGTTAGCTAATTATTTGTATATGTATTATATTTTGACGTGGAAATCAATGAGGGAATTAGTCAATTTCCACTATAAACTCCAATAGCATACCATGAGTTAGAGATGGTATCATGTGAAGTAAAATGTACTATATACGCGCCATCATACAAGTTTCACATAGTGCCATAAACTCCTCTTTTGATGACCTTACATATGGCATTACTAGACTAATAAAGGCTTGCAATTTTAGGGCTACAAAATACTTGCACTTCCTCAAGAGAGGCCTTGTACTCATCCCCAAAAATTGAGTCCTTTCCATCTTCCCTTTTCGCATATGACAATCCCAACCTTGACTTTGCTTGCCTTAGGTCTCCCACACCCGAATTCGTATCCGGACCCGCAAACCCTCCCATCACCGGAGCGAGCGGAGGCCCAATGAGAAGCCCGTCTGCCCCGAACTGAGGCCCGCCCCGAGCATAATCAAAAAGGGCCGCCCCGCTTCCCCCGACTTTGGGCAGGATTACGGGCTGCCCAGGCCCATCGTTGTGGGCCCAATAGAAGAGAAAGGGATCAAAAGATTCGTAGTAATCATCAGTGCTCCTATAGCCCTCAGAGCTAAAAGCACCAAACTTGAACGACGTGTTTGTGTAGCCAATTATCACACAGGGTCCTTTGAAATCACAATATTTGTGGAAATCGGTGGCACTGAATCCATCTATACTAGCCCTATAACAGCATTTCAATTCCCTGCCTGCTTATTTGTAATTAATTATTACATATTAATTGCAACAAAGTGACATCATAAAATCACTTAGAGAGAGCGAGAGAGTACCTCTTAAGAATGTTTTGTCGACCAAAGAGAGTGAGAAAGGAAGATCAATGTCATGGTACTTGGTTTTTGGCGTGTCATCGTCACTTTTGCTCTTGCCAAAGTTCCAACCAAACAAGTTGTACGGACCAGTTCTAAATACCTTAGTCCTATCGCCGTTAAAGACTGCACTGGTTGGGATGAAACAAGCCATCAAAACACTATGCGGTTATGCCCACATAATTAATTGCAAATTTTCGTAAGTTGTTTCATTTTTTTTTTTTTTTTTTTCTCGTATGCAATTCATGATCTATATCAAACAAATGAACACATCTTATCCTTGTATCTAATAATCAAGTCAGATATCGACACGTGTAAGATTTTAGGTGCATCTTATACTAACCAAATAGTATTAGGTTTGACAGTTGACAACTAAGGGGTCCATAGCTCAGTGGTAGAGCATTTGACTGCAGATCAAGAGGTCACCGGTTCGAACCCGGTTGGGCCCTAATTATTTTTCCTCATTCGTTCAAAAAATATTAAATTGAAATTTCTTGAGATAATTTAATTACTTCAATTCTTTTATATTGTCAACTACTTGAGATAATTTTTGGTCAAATTTTTCCCCATCGTTTCTTATAAACTCAAGAAACCCTAAATCACCAAACATCCTTGCGGGTTCTAAGAAACCTGCATCTGCAATTTATTTTTTAAATCTATGCAACCATTTTAATGGATGACATGCTATAATCATCAAACAGATTGTCCTCAAACTTAATAATTAGTGGGAAAATTACAAAAAGTAACGTTTGTTAAGTGTAACATTTTCAAAATAGCTGTTATTTTAAATCTTTTTAAAAATAATCCTTTTAAAACATAAATAATAATTTTTTTTTCTCTAGATATCGTGAAAAATAACTATTTACGACTTAATAAAAGCTATTAGCTATTTCCATAGTAAAAGCTTTTATATGCTATTTTCGCGTTTAAAAAAAAAAGAAAAAGAAAGAAAGAGTATTAGTAACAATTTCACATAATTAGTGGCCATCAAAACATTCTCCTATTAATAATACGGATCGATAGCTCAAATATAATCAAGTCGGTTCATAATATAGTATATGGGTAGACCAAAAACAGTACAGCCAAATAAAAAATAGAGTATAACCCACATAATATAACCTCATCTAATTATTAATTAATTATTGATGGCCCGATCAGTCAGTTGAAGTCATATCATGAGGAGGAGGGACTGCGAGCTGGTCAACGTTGACCTTCACGGCGGCGGAGTCGTAGTCAAACTCCCTGAATCCGGCGGTGCGAGCGAGCTCTTCAACCTCCTCGATGACTCGGTCGAGCCTGGCCGCGGTCTCGACCAGAAGTGACGCGAAAGCCGCCAGAGGAAGAGCCTCCGAGAATTCGAGGCTCGTCACGCTCAGCCGGCTCGTCTGACTCCTCAGGCTCTTGTTTTGGTTGTGACTGTGAATACTATTGCTGTTGCTCTTCTTCCACTCCATCAGCGCCGACGAGTCGGTCTTCACGCTCGTTAGGGCGTATCTGATTTTGTCGGTGTTGTTCTGATGGGTTTTGGCGGGGCCGAGAAATAGGCGGGGCTGGGATTTGATGGCGGCGTTGAGGTCGTGGAGGGCTTGGTGGAGGTGGTCGGAGAGGAGCTCCGGCGAGCAGTGTCGCCGGATTCTTATGCTGTTTCCGAGCTCGATCAGGACTTTCGATACTTCTCCGGCGAGTCGGGTGCACGGGTCCTTGAACACCGCCCGGACCGATCTCGGGGTCTGTACAGAATTATTAATTTTTTCAAATTTAATAATGATGTGATTGAATCTTTAAAAAAAAAAAAAAAAAAAATACCACTAATGTCGTGAATTATGTAAATAAAATGCCTTGTTGATGTTGGGATCTAATTATTCATAGAATGTACCTCAAAACAAAAAAAATTATTAATAGTAGCGAGCCTTTTACATGAACTTTAATTGTCCTCTTTTTAGTTTTTATTTATTTATAACTCTTTATTTATAACTCATAAGAGGTTGGCCAAAATCCGTGAAACTTAAGAAATTGAAATATGGATTGTTAAGCCTACGGTCTTAAATGTTTCCATGTGCAACTAATGAAAAAGGATGGACTATTTTTACTACAGATTTCTGTACATCTAGAAACCAAACAAATTATTTTTTTTTTAAACTATTTGTCAACAAACAGATAACCTTTTTGAAACTATTTTTCGTAAGACACATCAATATGACTTGTATTTTAGTTATTTAAATATACTTAATAATAATAATAAAATACAATAGTCACATCAAAAGAATTAAGTTAATAATAAAAGGCGCTGGATTATTGTAAATACATTTGTTTTACATAAAAAATATAATTAATATTTTGTTGCTAGATTAAAACATTATATAGTGTTGGGTGGGACGATTAATTAGTCTTAATTGATTGGGACGTGATTGAAACGTCTACAAATAAGGGGACGTGATTGAAACATCACTATTTACTACTCAATTTTATTGCCATCCAGACTATAACGTATATGATGTTATATATACCTGAATTTCTGTTTCCAAACACCCATGAAGAGCCACAACAGTGTATCCAAAGCTGCGAATAACAGCCCCGAGTCTAACGTATTGTTGCCATGGATATTTATAGCAATGCCTTGAATGCCTTGGTTCCCAACTTGCATGTAAAGCCTGCCATATCATTAATTAATCAATTTAAGCATACACAAATTAGAATAGTACATTCTTTTTATGGTAGTTTATATACCATTGTCTCGTCAGTAGACTTGGATTCCAAAACAGCTTTGAAACCTTTGTACACATCTTCATCCTCTGACGAGCTCTTATCACTATCTTCGTCTAATACTTCTTTGTCATTGAAATATTCGTTAACACATGCTGCGAAAAAAAAAAGTCAATAAAATTAATTAAGATAAAAAAATTCAAATTTAATAGCAAAAAATACCTTCAATGGACTTGGCTAGGATTTGAAGCTTGACTACGGTGGAGTTATGTAATTCCTCGCCGGACCAATTCGGGAAAATGAGAAGGCTCATGAGCAAGCAGATTCCGCAGCCGATCGCGATCGTGTAAAATCGCTCGTGGGCGATCTTCAACACGTTTTCGACTCGATAACTCGACACCGTTATTAGGTTAAACGTCAATATAAATATAAGCACACCGTAGTCGTAGTTCCTCTTTATCTTCGGAAAAAATCTTATGTACGTTGCAATAGCCCCTATATATAAAAAAAAAAAAAAAAAAAAAAAATCAAGCCTTGTTATAAGAGGCGGAGTTAGATGAAGAAGTTAGGGGGCTATTTGTAACAACCATCTGAGGTGGGGCATATTTGTAAACTTTTTTAGGTATATCATTAAAAAAATTATTAAATAGTAAAAAAAAAAAATTGAAAATCCAGTTTTGAAGGGGGCTACTTGTTACATATCGTTTGCTAATTAAATTAGAATAATTACCGATAAGAAAAACAGCGACGCCGATGAAAACAGCTCGAAAAACACGATCGGATTCGTTCGCGATGTACTCGATGAAGAAGGCCAACGATCCAGCTAGAAGAGTCCCTAATCCTCTGTTCAATCCTTTGCATAATGTTGCCCCTATGTTTTTTTTTAAATAATAAAAAAGAGAGGCAATATAATAGTACGTGTTACGGTGTTAGTAATAACCAAATAATAATAATGATTATAAAATAATAAATTGATTATACCTGCGGTGAACTCTAGAACGACGACAACAGTCATAACAGCCCAAATGGCGTTTTGTCCAACGCCGTCGAACAGAGGCTCCATCAAGTACAGCAGCGACACCAGAGTCAGGGAACACCCGACTTTTAGCGCGTGGATCGCACGTCTCGGGTCTTCACTCCCGACCCGCCACGTGGCCCTCCAAGCCCGACCCGGAATCCCTCGTCCACTCTCCACAAACTCCATGATCTTTGTTCTCCAGTCACTGCTCTTCATCCCCGTGTTATTATTGGCTTCCACTTCTATGCCTGCATGAACTTTCGGAACCATTTATTACTATTATTTTATGTTACTGTTTGGCCTAGCCAATCGCAATGAAACAGGCTTTGGTTTGTGATGAAAAAAATAAGAAAATTTTATAGGAGGAGAAGAGAGCTACTATTATAAGTAGTGCTGATGATTGGGAATTTTTTTATTTTTTTGTGGGGTTTTTGTAGTGGTGATCAGTAACCACCAAACTTCCACTATCATGGATTTTTGAGACGTTTATTATGATATATAGTATATGTATGTATGTATATATATATACGCACATAGTCACGTATATGTATAAACAAGTGTCTTGCTGTATTCACATGTCTGTGTATTAAAAAGTGGCTCTTGGTTGTAATGAATTGTGAGTGTTGCTTTCACTAAAGAGCCAATAGTCAAAACAAAGTGGAAAGGTACAGCTTGATGGATTAATAAAAGGACAACAAAAAAATTGTATTTTGATTGTTTGAGATTGTTAGAAACAAAGAATAGAGCCTACATAAATATTATAATTATAATAATTATTATATTCAATAATTGAGAAGAGATTAAGATCAGTGACTCGTTGTATACTAGTGGTCAGTAAGATGAATGAAAAAGGTGAGAAATATAAAATTAGACATCATCGTGAATTATACCCGCTATTTTGACAGAATACTTCGTTTTACTTTTCATTGGTGGAACTATATACTTTGGGAATAGATATTTATGGATATTTCATTAATTTATTTTTTCCAAACGGAAGATGGAATAAAGGGTCTTTTGATTATTATATACAAAACACTGGTACGACAATGGCAAAATAATTACCAACTGAACATGGAAATATCTATAATGCTTGTCATGTCTGACATCTTGCTTCAGTATATGCTAGAATCTTCTGTTGTATTTATTAAGTTGAATGCCATCCATGGTATATCGGTATTATGAGTATTTTTTTATTTCAAGCTCCATGCATTTTTAGTCAGCAAAAATTATATTCCATAAGAATTTAAGGAAAAAAATTGAGAAACATTTACCATCAAATGAAAATTCAGAACGAACTCTTCACCTGATAACATGGAATATCTATCTGAAATCAGTTGCAATTTAGTTTGCTAACACTAAAATAAAATATGGTGTTAGTTACTACATAAAGATACTGCTGCGACTAGTCGCGGCTATTTAGCCATGACATATATAGATACAGCCGCAAATAATCGTGAATGTTGCGAATTTTAACATTTTATTTGCGCGACACTTGGTACCGCTCTTATATTTGGAGATAAAACACATAGCTGCGACATTGCCGCAGCTGATTATTGTATATATAACGGTCTAAAACCGTGGCATTAGCCGCGACTTGTCACAATTATCATTAGATTAGGTTGATTGACTCGTCTCTCTCTCTCTCTCTCTCATCGATTCACAACTCTGTCGACCAACGCCAATTCACTCAATTTTTGGTAAGTTCTCTCTTTGTCTCACTATTTCTTTCCTTCACCCTCTTCATTACTCTTTCTGCTATGTCTCTTGACTTATAGCAAGCCACTCCTATATAAATAGAAATAGTCTCTCGTATTTGTAGACTCACAAAAGTGTTGGAAACAGGTTATTTTCAATTTTACCTTTTAATTTCGAAATTATTTACACTTACGAACTCTTTTCTCTCTAACTCCTTTGGCCCAAGCTCATCTTAATTAGTATTGACTCGTTTTGCTCTCCATGAGTCACCTAAGCTCCTATCAAGATTTGTGTTGACCTTTGACTTGGGGACTTGTCAGCTCGATCGATTTGTGATCTAATATGACACCAATGAAAAAACGACCAATTAATTGTAAATTTTTAACGTGTGTGGTAGAAATTTTAATATTACAATCATAACCAATTAATACACTATAGAATAGATATAGTAAAATGAGTCTATATCTATATATATATATATATATATATATATATATATATATAACTCACGTCAAAGTCACACAAAAGAAAATTAAAGGCGACGAACACAAGTGTTGAATGCAACATATTTCACATGAAATAGTACTTGAATATTAAATTAATATATATTATGTTACACTACTTGTTAACGGTTGAAAATTTGTGCTTGGACCGATTCGCGGCCACACGCATCTAGTTAGTCAAAACAGCAACTACTCGAGTGCCAACTTTTGGACACACACAACTAAAAAATGTGTGTTGGATCAACAAAATTATCAATCACTTTTCGGGCCAATAATACAGGAAAACGGAACTGTGTATGAAAAGACTACCGTGCACATGAAAGCAAGCGAAGGTGTTTCGTATTTTCCTATGTCACGGACGTGTATGGCTAAATAAAAGCAAGCATATTGTTATCAAAACCGGACCCAAATATCACACTATCATATCACATGGTACACAAATAGAAGCATAAAAGGGAGTGCTTGACTTGTTAACCTAACTTACTAGCATTATTGAACCACTTTTATTTTTTCTTCTTTCTCCGAGGCATGGCATACCTATTATTAAATTATTGAATTCCCAACAGCTTGGAAGCTTGTTTTTTTTGTTTCCACTTTCAACAATATTGTTGAGAATCAACTATGCACTTGAGATCTTACTTTTGACGCGTGTCATGTTTAACCAATTTTGACGGTGGTCGTTTTTTTTTTCTAGAATTATATTGTTACCTCAATAATGCTAGGAAATATAATTTTATTTGTTAATGAGACGAGAAAAATAATAATAATTTATTCCGGTCTTTTTTAAGGAATGATAATTTATTAAGTTAATCATGATGCTTTAGCTATTCACATGGAATTGGGAATTATGTCTCCAATAAGCATAAAAATAAGTAATTCATCACAATTCATATGGATCTGGGATCCTAAATTCATAAAAGTACCGAAAATACAATTATAACTAAATAAAAAAAATTGAAATTAATGGCTATTTTGTATAATTTTGCCTTCTCATATTCTTACAAAAATTACGAGACATTTGTACTGTTGTATTCATGGTACGCACTGACCATAAAAGGTGCATAATATTGTCGACCAAAATTTGGCTACTACGGTGTGGTTTTAGAAGTATATTTCTATTTTGTCTTCTATTAAAGTCGTACAACAGAGAAACAGGGAATTTGTGCATCTCATAATACTACCACATAAATGGGGACCAATGATTTATTCAATTTTAGGTATAAATTATTTTGCCTAACGTTTACGTGGAGCCAATTTGACAGTGCTTTTTGGAAGCACTTTTGACTTTATAAGGTCGAGAATTGCTGAATGTTAAGTCAAAAAAAGAATTTAATCATATTTTCTATATATATAAAAAAAAAAAACCCAACTTATTGAACATTAAACCCCTAAGGTAACATAATAAAGAAATAAACAATAGAAGTAATAAATTTTCTAAACCAATGCTAATTTTAATAGCATCTTATTTTCATACCAAATAATAAACAGATTGTAAAAAATATTTATATTTCTGATATATTTCAGATATGTTCTTCTACATGTCTTTCCCATCTATTGCCTTAAAATTACATATATGTACTAGCAAAGGCGGAAGGAGGTGGGGGCAGAGTGGGCACGTGCCCCTCCTGACTTTTATATATATATATATATATATATATATATATATATATATATATATATATATATATTTGGTATAGCAGATTTAGATATCACACGTATCACTGTCAGTGTACTACCACTCCCAATGACAATCAACATAAATAATTGCAGTAATAGCAGTAATTTTCTTTTTTTAAATAAATAATTAAAGGACTACTACATCCCATTTTCACAGCCCATTTTAAGTCCAAAGGAATAAAATAAATTATATATACATTAAGAGAGAAAACAACCGTACAACTTCTTCTCCACTCCAACGTCAAATATCTTTTGTTTCTTCTTCTACAAAAATTCATGCACAGCAGGCAAAAAAATCCACTTAGCCATTTTAAAAAATTCACCACTAGGTCTTGTTCACTCCAAGTCCATGACTTCTCATTCTCAAGGTACACTTAGCAATTAAAAATTTACTTTCTTATTTGTTCACTTCATTTCCCAAATAATGCAGATGATTTTTTATATGATTGAAGTGTTCTATTGATGATGATTTTTATTAGCTAATGTTTATAAAATTGCTAAAGTTTGACTATGGTTATTGTTTAATATTTTTGGCATAGGTATTGGTAAATATTTTAAGAGAAAATTAGAATCTCAATGTCAAGACAAATGGCATATTGAAAAAAATGCAAAGGTGGACAATGATGAATTTAGTGTTGAAGCTCTTCCCACCGATCCCGGTCTTCGACTTCCTATCATCACATATCATCCCAATTTGCGCGATCGAGTTCGACGACATTATATGCTTAAAGGTCCATGTCCCAAAGATCATTCTTTTCCGTTTACAAAATTTGGAACAAAATCAAGACGTTTTAACCGCGATTGGTTTCTAGAGTACGAAAGTTGGTTAGAGTATAGTATTGAAAAAGATGCAGCGTATTGTATATGTTGCTATCTTTTTAGATCAAATTGTGGAGAACAATCCGGTGGTGATTCTTTTGTTGGGCTTGGATATTCAAATTGGAAGAAAAAGGAAAATTTTCAAAAGCATGTAGGAGGGATAGGCAGTGCGCATAACAATGCTTGGAAGAACTACGAGGCTTTGAAGAATCAAGATCAACATATTCAGACAATTCTCTCCAACCATACAGAGGTATCTCGTAGTGAGTATCGAACTCACCTAAATGCATCTGTTGATTGTGTCCGCTTTCTTCTACGACAAGGTCTCGCGTTTCGTGGTCATGATGAATCTGAACATTCAGCCAATCAAGGTAACTTTCGGGAGTTGTTGAAATTTTTGTGTGCTCATAATGATGCGATAGAGAATGTCTCACTAGACAAGGCTCCAGAAAATAATAAACTAACGTCACCGGATATTCAGAAATATATTGTATCTGCTGCTGCTGCTATTACTATTGATGTTATCATTAAAGATATTGGTGATGCACTCTTTGCCGTGTTAGTAGATGAATCTCGTGACGTTTCTATGAAGGAACAAATGGCTATAGTTTTGCAATATTTAAACAAGAATGGAGATGTAATATTGAACGATTTGTTAGTGTTGAACATGTTGCGAGTACCACTGCTCTCTCGTTAAAGGCAGCGATTGATAAATTGTTCTCTAAATATGGTTTGAGTATGTCAAATTGCGTGGGCAAGGATATGACGGGGCTAGCAATATGCAAGGTGAATTCAATGGCCTAAAAGCACTAATCTTGAAGCAAAATCCATCCGCTTTTATATTCATTGCTTTGCTCATCAACTTCAGTTAGCTCTTGTCGGCGTGGCAAAGAAACAAATACATATAGCATCATTCTTTGGTATAATTTCTATTTT
Organism: Urtica dioica subsp. dioica; assembly: GCF_054948205.1. NCBI lineage: Eukaryota > Viridiplantae > Streptophyta > Magnoliopsida > Rosales > Urticaceae > Urtica > Urtica dioica. Next base: position 43,844,095 of record NC_142757.1, on the reverse strand, counting down.
ACTGAACGTCGTCGGATCTTCCTCAAAGCGTTGTGACATGCTTCATGAAAAACAAGTTGTGGTGAACGATGAGGCATTAAAGAGTGGTGATATGCTAAGTGAAAAAGGCTTAAATCAATCTACCACTCTTAAAAGGCCCGGTGAGACGCGTTGGAGTTCACATTATGACACTTTGATAAGTGTGATTCACATGTTTCCCTCTATCATTGATGTTCTTGAAAAGATTGTAGATGACAAATTAAGCATGGAACAAAGATGTGAAGCAAATAGCCTCTTGGATACAATCCAATCATATGAGTTTGTTTTTAGTTTGCATTTGATGAGAAAGATGTTGGGGAGCACGAACGAGTTGTCGAAGACACTACAACGAAAAGATCAAGATATTGTAAATGCGATGAATCTTGTGAAGATAGCCAAGACACAACTTCAAAAGATGAGAAATGAAGAATGGGAGTCGTTACTTGATAATACCTATTATTTTTGCAAAAAGTACAATATAGATATACCGAGGATGAATGATAGATTTGTTATGCGAGGTCGATCGCGGCGCAACGTGGAAGAGGTTACAAACTTGCATAACTTCAAAGTTGATATATTTTATGCCGTCATCGATATGCAACTTCGAGAGCTAAATGACCGTTTTACCGAGGTGAACACGGAATTGCTTCTTTGTATAGCTTGTTTATGCCCTCGCGATTTATTCTCTTCTTTTGATAAAGGAAGATTAATATGTCTTGCTAAGCACTATCCGGAAGACTTTTCTCCAATCGACCTTTTGAAACTTGACGATCAACTTGAAAATTATATTTGTGATGTTCGTTCTAGCATGGATTTTTCACAGCTAGGAGGTATTGGTGATCTCGCTAAAAATATGGTGAAGACAAAAAGAAATCAAGTGTACCCTTTGGTCTATAAGCTCTTGAAGTTAGCTCTTATTCTTCCCGTTGCTACCGCTACAGTTGAGAGAGCATTTTCTGCTATGGCTATTGTGAAGAGTCAATTACGCAATCGGATGAATGATAAGTGGATGAATGAGAGTTTGATCGTATACATAGAGAAATATATTTTTGATAAAGTTGAAAATGAAAGTATTATGCAATATTTTCAATGTATGGGTAACCGTATATGACAATTGTAATGAATTAAATTATGATTTTTGTTGTTAGTTTCTTTGTGCCCCTTCTCAAGTGAATTTCTAGCTCCGCCACTGTATACTAGAACTTGTACACACGGTTTGAAATTTTGGTGGTTCATTTAAAAAAAAATGTTATCCTTATTGTTTGTATATATGTACAAGACATGCTTGTTTTATTTCGAGTGGCTATCTTCTTTGATCGAATTTGTTATGATGAAATAACCATTAACCACTTTTTAAATTAACATTCTTTGGACGAGGTACAAGCTCTCAAACATCGTTTCCCTCAAACTAAACCAATTAACCCTGAATTCACCGAACAAAACCTCTATCACATTATATGGCTCAATTATTTTATAACTGAAATAGACATTACCAATAATTTAATGGTAATTAACATGATTGTTCTTAATTACCAGTAGTAATACCTTGATCAAGATACAAGATTACCGAATGAAATTACTAAACATATAATGAAATTACTAAACATGTGAATCAACTATGCACTTGAGATCTTAACTTTTGACGCGTGTCATGTTTAACCAATTTTGACGGTGGTCGTTTTTTTTTTTCTAGAATTATATTGTTACCTCAATAATGCTAGGAAATATAATTTTATTTGTTAATGAGACGAGAAAAATAATAATAATTTATTCCGGTCTTTTTTAAGGAATGATAATTTATTAAGTTAATCATGATGCTTTAGCTATTCACATGGAATTGGGAATTATGTCTCCAATAAGCATAAAAATAAGTAATTCATCACAATTCATATGGATCTGGGATCCTAAATTCATAAAAGTACCGAAAATACAATTATAACTAAATAAAAAAAATTGAAATTAATGGCTATTTTGTATAATTTTGCCTTCTCATATTCTTACAAAAATTACGAGACATTTGTATTGTTGTATTCATGGTACGCACTGACCATAAAAGGTGCATAATATTGTCGACCAAAATTTGGCTACTACGGTGTGGTTTTAGAAATATATTTCTATTTTGTCTTCTATTAAAGTCGTACAACAGAGAAACAGGGAATTTGTACATCTCATAATACTACCACATAAATGGGGACCAATGATTTATTCAATTTTAGCCATAAATTATTTTGCCTAACGTTTACGTGGAGCCAATTTGACAGTGCTTTTTGGAAGCACTTTTGACTTTATAAGGTCGAGAATTGCTGAATGTTAAGTCAAAAAAAGAATTTAATCATATTTTCTATATATAAAAAAAAAAAAAAAAAAACCCCAACTTATTGAACATTAAACCCCTAAGGTAACAGAATAAAGAAATAAACAATAGAAGTAATAAATTTTCTAAACCAATGCTAATTTTAATAGCATCTTATTTTCATACCAAATAATAAACAGATTGTACAAAATATTTATATTTCTGATATATTTCAGATATGTTCCTCTACATGTCTTTCCCATCTCTTGCCTTAAAATTACATATATGTACTACCAAAGACGGAAGGAGGTGGGGGCCAGAGTGAGCACGTGCCCCTCCTGACTTTTAAATATATATATATATATATATATATATATATATATAAATATATTTGGTATAGCAGATTTAGATATCACACGTAGCACGTATCACTGTCAGTGTACTACCACTCTCAATGACAATCAACATAAATAATTGCAGTAATAGCAATAATTTTCTTTTTTTAAAATAAATAATTAAAAGACCACTACAGCCCATTTTCACAGCCAAGTCCAAAGGAATAAAATAAATTATATATACATTAAGAGAAAACAACCGTACAACTTCTTCTCCACTCCAACTCCAAATATCTTTTGTTTCTTCTTCTTCAAAAATTCATGCGCAGCAGACAAAAAAATCCACTTAGCCATTTTAAAAAATTCACCACTAGGTCTTGTTCACTCCAACTCCATGACTTCTTATTCTCAAGGTATCACTTAGCAATTAAAAATTTACTTTCTTATTTGTTCACTTCATTTCCCAAATAATGCAGATGATTTTTTATATGATTGAAGTGTTCTATTGATGATGATTTTTATTAGCTAATGTTTATAAAATTGCTAAAGTTTGACTATGGTTATTGTTTAATATTTTTGGCATAGGAATTGGTAAATATTTTAAGAGAAAATTAGAATCTCAAGGTCAAGACAAATGGCATATTGAAAAAAATGCAAAGGCGGACAATGATGAATTTAGTGTTGAAGCTCTTCCCACCGATCCCGGTCTTCGACTTCCTATCATCACATATCATCCCAATTTGCGCGATCGAGTTCGACGACATTATATGCTTAAAGGTCCATGTCCCAAAGATCATTCTTTTCCGTTTACAAAATTTGGAACAAAATCAAGACGTTTTAACCGCGATTGGTTTCTAGAGTACGAAAGTTGGTTAGAGTATAGTATTGAAAAAGATGCAGCGTGTTGTATATGTTGCTATCTTTTTAGATCAAATTGTGGAGAACAATCCGGTGGTGATTCTTTTGTTGGGCTTGGATATTCAAATTGGAAGAAAAAGGAAAATTTTCAAAAGCATGTAGGAGGGATAGGCAGTGCGCATAACAATGCTTGGAAGAACTACGAGGCTTTGAAGAATCAAGATCAACATATTCAGACAATTCTCTCCAACCATACAGAGGTATCTCGTAGTGAGTATCGAACTCACCTAAATGCATCTGTTGATTGTGTCCGCTTTCTTCTACGACAAGGTCTCGCGTTTCGTGGTCATGATGAATCTGAACATTCAGCCAATCAAGGTAACTTTCGGGAGTTGTTGAAATTTTTGTGTGCTCATAATGATGCGATGGAGAATGTCTCACTAGACAAGGCTCCAGAAAATAATAAACTAACGTCACCGGATATTCAGAAATATATTGTATCTGCTGCTGCTGCTATTACTATTGATGTTATCATTAAAGATATTGGTGATGCACTCTTTGCCGTGTTAGTAGATGAATCTCGTGACGTTTCTATGAAGGAACAAATGGCTATAGTTTTGCAATATTTAAACAAGAATGGAGATGTAATATCGAACGATTTGTTAGTGTTGAACATGTTGCGAGTACCACTGCTCTCTCGTTAAAGGCAGCGATTGATAAATTGTTCTCTAAATATGGTTTGAGTATGTCAAATTGCGTGGGCAAGGATATGACGGGGCTAGCAATATGCAAGGTGAATTCAATGGCCTAAAAGCACTAATCTTGAAGCAAAATCCATCCGCTTTTATATTCATTGCTTTGCTCATCAACTTCAGTTAGCTCTTGTCGGCGTGGCAAAGAAACAAATACATATAGCATCATTCTTTGGTATAATTTCTATTTTACTGAACGTCGTCGGATCTTCCTCAAAGCGTTGTGACATGCTTCATGAAAAACAAGTTGTGGTGAACGATGAGGCATTAAAGAGTGGTGATATGCTAAGTGAAAAAGGCTTAAATCAATCTACCACTCTTAAAAGGCCCGGTGAGACGCGTTGGAGTTCACATTATGACACTTTGATAAGTGTGATTCACATGTTTCCCTCTATCATTGATGTTCTTGAAAAGATTGTAGATGACAAATTAAGCATGGAACAAAGATGTGAAGCAAATAGCCTCTTGGATATGATCCAATCATTTGAGTTTGTTTTTAGTTTGCATTTGATGAGAAAGATGTTGGGGAGTACGAACGAGTTGTCGAAGGCATTACAACGAAAAGATCAAGATATTGTAAATGCGATGAATCTTGTGAAGATAGCCAAGACACAACTTCAAAAGATGAGAAATGAAGAATGGGAGTCGTTACTTGATAATATCTATTATTTTTTGCAAAAAGTACAATATAGATATACCGAGGATGAATGATAGATTTGTTATGCGACGTTGATCGCGGCGCAACGTGGAAGAGGTTACAAACTTGCATAACTTCAAAGTTGATATATTTTATGCCGTCATCGATATGCAACTTCGAGAGCTAAATGACCGTTTTACCGAGGTGAACACGGAATTGCTTCTTTGTATAGCTTGTTTATGCCCTCGTGATTTATTCTCTTCTTTTGATAAAGGAAGATTAATATGTCTTGCTAAGCACTATCCGGAAGACTTTTCTCCAATCGACCTTTTGAAACTTGACGATCAACATGAAAATTATATTTGTGATGTTCGTTCTAGCATGGATTTTTCACAGCTATGAGGTATTGGTGATCTCGCTAAAAATATGGTGAAGACAAAAAGAAATCAAGTGTACCCTTTGGTCTATAAGCTCTTGAAGTTAGCTCTTATTCTTCCCGTTGCTACCGCTACAGTTGAGAGAGCATTTTCTGCTATGGCTATTGTGAAGAGTCAATTACGCAATCGGATGAATGATACGTGGATGAATGAGAGTTTGATCGTATACATAGAGAAAGATATTTTTGATAAAGTTGAAAATGAAAGTATTATGCAATATTTTCAATGTATGGGTAACCGTAGATGACAATTGTAATGAATTAAATTATGATTTTTGTTGTTAGTTTCTTTGTGCCCCTTCTCAAGTGAATTTCTAGCTCCGCCACTGTGTACTAGATCCTGTACACACGGTTTGAAATTTTGGTGGTTCATTTAAAAAAAAATGTTATCCTTATTGTTTGTATATATGTACAAGACATGCTTGTTTTATTTCGAGTGGCTATCTTCTTTGATCTAATTTGTTATGATGAAAGAATCATTAACCACTTTTTATATTAACATTCTTTGGACGAGGTACAAGCTCTCAAACATTGTTTCCCTCAAACTAAACCAATTAACCCTGAATTCACCGAACAAAACCTCTATCACATTATATGGCTCAATTATTTTATAACTGAAATAGACATTACCAATAATTTAATGGTAATTAACATGATTGTTCTTAATTACCAGTAGTAATACCTTGATCAAGATACAAGATTACCGAATGAAATTACTAAACATATAATGATATTATTATTATTCAATTAATGGCTAGAACAACTAGCTAACCAATTAATTAGTTATGCAAGACAAACAACACTACAAGAAAAACCGGAAACAACCGTTATAAAAGTCGTGGTTGTAGCTATAAAAGTCGTGGCTGTTTCCCAATCAATCATGACTTTAGCTGCGACAAATGTCGTGCATGTTGCTGTTAGCAACAGTCACGACTTGTCGCTGCCGTTGTTGATTTTTAATTAAAAAAAATTATTTGGTGGGAGACTCCCGCCTTGTGGCTAGAATATTCTTTTCTTACCGTAGCCTCCAGTGTTCTGAGCAAACTTCTTTGCCCAGTCATGAATCTGTCCATAAATCTAGCCCCAAAATTTAATTATTAGCGTATCATAATATCAAAATATGTTCACTCTTAGTACAAATACATGTTCAGTTCATTATAGAAATAAATAAATAAATTAAAGCAAACTAATTACATAAAAAAAGAACAAGCTATACACCAAGCAATTATCACCAAATAATCATAAACAAACACTCCAATACCATAAACACATATATTTGAGCTAATCAATAACAAAAAAATCAAGACTCCAGGGATCTTTATATCTCGGCTGATCTTCGGATCTTTAAGCTCTCGGACTCCTCGCGGCCCCTTGCTTCTTGGATCTTCAGATCTTCAAGCCTTCGGATTTTGGGACTCGTTTTCTCCTTGGATCTTCGGGTCTTCAAACTCGGGTCGATCTACCGTAGTCTTCCAAGATGTAATTTTCGGAAGAAAAGGGACCAACGTATGTGCCAACTCTTTTCTCACTAATTACTCTAACAAGGTGTCGGAATAATTCGTTTTTTCTTTGTGACATGGTATGAACGAATTTTCCAAATCCGGGAGAGAGAAAAAAACGTCCAAGACAAAGGGGAGGGCTGGCAAAAATTCCAAGGTGGAATTGTGATGTGTTGGCCATTTTTGCCTTAGACTAATCCCTCTATTTATAGCATTCTAGCTTATCCATAATAGAATATGCACTTATTTGATTTCCTTTGATCTTATTCTAATTAATGTAAGATATTTATTCTATGAATAGAACGAATCAAATATATTCAAAATACTTTAATAAATAAAATATCTTATTCATATATGATATTTATTTACTTATCACTTTAGGATATATTAATCAGGTAACTTATTAATATGGAATATCTCCATGATATTATCAATAAATAACATCATTAGTATATTATTTATTTCTCATAATAGGATATATTATTTCATAAAAGGAAAAGCATAGAATATCTCAATGTTACTCTTATAAATAATTACTACATTAAATACTCACCAAATCGGATCATATTTAATATATAATATTTATTTCCTATTTGAGAAAAACCTCATTCCTATTGGGCTTTGATCAAACAAATCCAAGGCCAATGTACCTCTATGTACACGCCTACCACAAACCCTATTGGGCCTTGTGGGCTGATTTAACTTGCTCGTTTACAAGCCAAATCTAAGTGATATTCCAAAGTTACTTAAACAATTAATAACTTATTCGTAAAATACTTTATTACGAATGCGAAAGAAATTGCAACTAAGTTGCAGTAGCGAGAGTGTAATCAATTATCTAATTATTACAAGCATCTCTATCCATTTTATCAGAGCCACCTCGGGGACTATGGACCTAGTAACTGAAGCTCCTATGAATCCAAACAAGAAAGACAAAATCTTTGTTTTCTCTTATTAATTTGATTCGTCAATCTCGGTGTCACCCCACAAGATGAGCCAAGACTGCACTCTTCGAGGTTCAACTCGTATCGAGAAAGGTCAATTACTCTATGTTATACCTTTTTTGATACATATGAGCCCTAAGCATCGTTGATTCCCCAGCGAAAGATTATTTCGCACGTACTTACTACGAAAGTATGCGAAATCAATCAGTTTTGTAATCAACCCTTAGGTGAGTGAACATTAACATTCTTTTAGGAAGGCTGAATTTCGCATCTGTGAATCACTTTTCGCTCAGATCATATCATGAATTCCCAAGACATAAGTACTTAGGCATCTATATGTAGCCATTAACGAATGAGTCAAAGAACCCGGTAATACGACCTAGAAGTCTCTGACGACTCAGGATTTAGATTAAGTCTCACTGTGACCAACATAGCAACCTCGGTTAGTGTGTCGTAACGGTATTAAAACGACGTATCAACAATCAAAGTCTGTCCGAGTAGTACACTTACCAAGTGTGCAGAATGTTGCCCCCAAGTGATCAACGTTTCACTTGTGTTCCACATATGTGATTTTGGATCTAGCTATCCAGGCATGGATCAATCACCGATCATATTTTAGCTCACCGTCCGAACTTAGATGCTCAACATGTAATTCAGCTTAATACGTATGCTATTGATGATAGTTGTTATTAGTTCTAACTAGAAAAGACCAACTAATCAATAATTCTAATAAAGTAAACTTTCTATATATTCATTAATCATTCGTGTTTATTTTATTATCTTAAGTGGTCAATATCCTAACACTCAAATCCCTCCCTCTTTTGCACCAAAATTATATTATATATATATATATATATATATATATATATATATATATATATATAACTTTGAAACTGCGGAAGATAGCAAAAGAGCTCTTTATGAACTTCGAATTTATGAGACTCACCTACCATGGCTCAACGATGCACACACGGACACAGTCATGGACAATGACTTGAAATTAAAAACACGCACACAGACATACACATAAAACACAAACACAACACAACACAACACACGAACAAACTCACACCACACCACACATATAGACTCACCGGAGATTTAGGAGAGCATGTGACTGATAGGAAGGAGGGAGAGAGAAAGTGCGTGAACCTGAATGGGTGGTGGTGGTGGTCTGAGCGGCGACGGTGGTCGGAGTTCTTCGATTTAGGTTGGTCAAATATCTAGGGCTTTCTAAAATTTGGGGATTTTGACAGTTGTGGTGTGTTTAGTGGTGGTCGGACTTATTTGGGTGGTTTTCGCGTCGGTAGTGGTCTGGTGGTTTGGGTTTAGGGATGTGGTGTTAGTCGGGTGGTGGTGCAAGGTCGTGATGACGCGTGGTAGAAGTGGTGGTACGAGATCGTGGTGGTGCAAGTCACGATAGTGGTGCGTGATAGCAGTGGTGGTGCGTGTTGCGTGGTCACAGTGGTGGTGGTCGTGATTATTTAAGAGAGAGAGAGAGAGAGAGAAGGCTCGAGAATTAAGAAAGAAAGAAAGAAAGCCAGAAGAAATATGTTGAAAAGTTCCCAAATAATGAGCGCCGAGAGTTAGCTGTGTGAATGGAAAAAATGAAATTAGAATTAATCACGACATGTCGCGGCTATTCCCGAGTATAAAAGTTGTGACTGTTTCCTGCATTTGTGGTAGTGCAAGATGCAATCAAAAGTAGAAACCCATTAAATATGCACTGAGAATCAATAACCCAGTTCATAGATAATGCACCTAATATGAAAGAATTGGTATGTTTGGTGTTTGAAGTATGCATGATAAGCTCATTTGTTTGTAGAATAAGCTTGAAATATTCTCTCCTCGCTTTTAATCAAAACTAGTACCTTCATGCACGAAATGAAACAATAATATATTTAGATGCTATAAACATGAAAATAGACGAAATTCCTTGAATCCATTCGTGGTGAGTTGCACCCCATTTTGTAAATTTTGATACAGTATAGACGCGAATTGTTGCGTCTACATTCTTACAAAAAATTCAGATGCAAAAAACTGCATTAGAGCATTTTAAAATAGTCTATATGGTTCACCGTATGATAGACATGACTTATCGCATCAATGTTAAAGAAAAATATTGAACAGGGGCGCAGCTACTTGAAATAGAAATGTTAAGCAATCTCAGTGAAAAGAGACAATCAGTTGCTGATGCACAACTTTAGAATGAGCGGTGGCTTCTTGGAATGGAGATGATATGCTTTGTCTTCTCATGTTTGCAATTTTGCTAAAAGTTTTGATTTCGTTGAATTTAGGTAGATTAATAGGAACTCGAACTGAATGGCTAACGAGATGCGTCAATTGGCCTCAAATTCCCGAGTTTTGATTGAAATGGTGGAGGACTGTTTTAAATAAAAGAGTCATTTTTAAAAGTATTTCATATATAAATAAAGTACATATAATGGTTAAGTTTCAGTTTATTTTTTGTAGTACGACGAGGTTAGTCATGGTTAACCATGAAATAACTGCATAAAATTATGCAATTGGTTGATTTTTACCGAAACGAACAGTTAAAATTAACCGATCAATTGATTGCAACTAGATAGAATGTAAATTTACCGATTAATTTTACAAGTATTTGATGCAACTAGTCAAACCTCTACTTTATTTTAAGAATTTAACTCAAGTTTTATTTTATTAGAGAAATAACCCACCAGGCCGAAGTTAACTTCGGCCTAATGGGCTATTTCTCTAATAAAATAAAAATTTAGTTATTTAAAAAAACAAAAAAATTGGTTGCGTAAGCCACCCAATCCATAGCAATTTAAATTTGGACAACGTTTTGTAAATAATCTGTAAATAGTGTAGTTGCTTACGTGTCATCTCATTAATTGAAATAATTTTACACCTTTGCCCTTATTAATTATAATTTAGGCAGTTTTTTTTTTTTTTAAATTTTGAATCAAACCTATTAGGAAAGTAGTTAACCTGGTTTATTTGAATTTTTGGACGTGTAGATATGGAGAAATTTCAGCGTTGACTTAAGTAATTTGTTTCATTTAGGCAGTTTTTTTTTTATTTTTTTAATTTTGAATCAAACCAATTAGGATAGTAGTTAACTTGGGTTTTTTGAATTTTTGGACGTGTAGATTTGGAAATACGCTTTGTTTTTACACGAATATACTGTAAATATGCTTTGTATTTACAATTAATATAATGTAAATATGCTTTGTATTTACACGAATATACTGTAAATATGCTTTGTTTTTACACGGATATACTGTAAATATGCTTTGTATTTACACAAATATACACTATCCGAACAAAAACGAATCATCCTATTCTGAACAACCAAATAACCATTGAAACTCATCTTCCTCGTGTAACCAATCACCTACCCATCTTCCTTGGGCGTCGGAGCCTTCTCGCAGGCCTTTTGCAATCCCGGTCATGTAACAACCTCTAATCATGGTGTTCCACTTGTAAGTAGGCTTTGCCGGAGTTCATGCCGATCTTGAAAACCATCACCGGGGAGGAATCAGCGGCTGTGACCTTGAGCGCCATCGCCGGGGAGGAATCCACTAGTACAAAAAACATCATTGGGTGCGACTTTTTTCGCACCTAAAATTCAAAAGTCGCACCCAATGATACATTTAGGTGCGATTTTTTCGCACCCGAAAGTTCGCACCTAAACGTTATGGGTGCGAAAAATCGCACCCGATGGTCATGACTTTTAGGTGCGGTTTTCCGCACCCAAATTCGCACCCATAAGTCAGAAAAGATATGCGAAAAAGTCCGCGGGAAGGCCATTGGGTGCGACTTTTCGCACCCAAAGGCTAACCCACCAAACCTTTGGGTCCGACTAGTCGCACCCACTGGCCTACCCGCCAAATTTTTGGGTGCGACAAGTCGCACCCAATGGCCTTCCCGCCATAATGTGGCGGGGAATGTTGACCTTTTGGGTGCGACTATTCGCACCCAAAGGTGTACCCGCTCAATTTTCGGGTGCGGATAGTCGCACCCGATAGTTTTTTTATTTTTTATTTTTTTGGTTTATTATGCTTATAAATTCTATGATTGTAATAAAATGATATGTACTAAATAGTTTATTAATTAGAAAATTCATTAATTAATATTCATAATAATAATAAAAACTAAACATTTGTTGTTCGATTACAATAATTATTATAATGTACGACAAATAATTAAAAAAAATGTTCATTCTTTTCCTTTTCCTTTTGCTCGGTTTGTAAGCCACTACTTGAATGTTTTACTCCCTCTTTCCTCAAATCTTCCTCCGGAACTGCTGCTACCTCCTCGTGCACTACCGCTCGTACGCTCTCGCTGGAATTTTGCTGAAGCTGGCGGCGTCGTCTGAGCATCTGCCATTGAAACTGATGGCGGCGTTGTCTGATGCATAGGGTGCATCTGAGGCAATGAGTGCATTTGAGGCGACGGCGTCTTCTGAGGCATCCGTGGCAACATGCCGGGCGACATCTGAGGCGACGGCGTCTTCAAATTAAGTATTTCAAAATTAGAATAACTTAAGTTCAAATGAAGATGAGCCAAGAAAGAAAGAGATCCTTGAGTCGACCTCGTCTTCTTCTTCTTCGAATTCTCCTTGTTGCGGTTAGACTTTTTCTGCAAATAATTAATTTTGTCATTATTCAATCTGATAAAGATATTGTGATTTATTACAATCATACATTACGTACCTTCCAATCGTCAGTTGCGAACTCGTCTACCACCGCCTCACAATCCTCTTTCTTATATCCCGTGATTTTTCCGCCTTAGCGTTTTCTTTGCTCCCACAAAACTCCAACCTGAACTTCTCTGATAGCTTGGACTTCTGGTTGCGTCGCCTGATCTTGGCATTCCGAATGATAGCCTGATCAATCGTATTCTGAAAGAAATCTGCAGGCAGATCCTCGCCGGTGTCAGGATCCGTGTACACAAATCTGAACTCGGAATGAAGTGCGCTCAAAATAGCAGCCAACGTCTGGGGCGTCACTTCACTCCAATCACGAGTCGTAGGCGGGATATGTGCTTTCACCAAAGCACCGAGGCGGTTGTTAAATAGTCCAACCTTTTTATTTTCTTTCCTTATCTCTTGATAGAATGTTTGGTTTATTGGGTCCCACTTGACCACCTTCGCACCAGGTACACCATGTGTTGCTCACGCCGACGTCGAGCCGGTTGTTGGTCCCCTTGATTTCTTAGGACCTTGGGAATCAGGTTCCTGTGGCGGACCTTGAGAATCCGGTCTCTGTGGCGAATCTCCACCAGAACTTGAAGCGGTCGACATCCTATAAAATGAAAACAACATTTGTAAATTGACATCGTATAAAATAAAACAACATTTGTGAACAACATACATCACAAAACAAAAGAGAACAACATCATACAAAAACGTAGGTGACACCACGAATATATTTTATTATAAAACCTCACATATGGCAGAGGAAAACCGTGGTTACATAGATAGTTCTCATTCATCGTCATCACTACCTATATCAACATCAACATCAACATCTTCTCCCTAAAAAACGATGCATTCCTCAGGATCATCATCGTCTTCCTCACCATTGTCAACGATATTTACTAGCTCAGCATCTTCGATTTCGTGTCGATGATTCAGACGATCGATGTTTGACAATTCTATTGTCAACGGAATCGAGGCTGAGGTGGTGGGGTCAACTTCAGGAACGTCCCAAATCCCTCGATGATTGCATTCCTGAACGATTTCCCAGTTACCACCTAAAACAAGATCTTTGATGTAAAAGACTTGTTTCGCCTGAATCGCGAGTATGTACGGCTCCTCTGTAAACCACTGTTACGCGGTAAAAGCACTCGTTTCTCCAGTAGTCTTATCGTTGTGAACTAGTTGCCGAGAATCGTGCTTGTCACCGTACCATATACATTTGAATAATACAACACGACAGTCGTACCTATAATTCAGCACCATGACGTCTTCCATCCGACCGTAGTAAGTGAAATCATCCACAGGCACACATACACCGCTATTTTGAGTGACTCGTTGATTATCGCGACGATGAGTAATGAACTTCACGCCGTTAACAAAGCAGCATGGATATTGATAAGCGACTTGAAGGGAACCGATAGAAAGCGAGTAGATCTCGTCAGACACGTCAGAGCCACTAGCTTTCATTTCAAAAATCTGGTTATTACGAAACAAAGTATTGGTTAGCACTTGTGTGTTTATAAAAAAACGGGTTATTGTGTTATTACCTTGTTCGCAAACCAATCTTTGAATCCCTTTCTATGCTCCACTTCAATATCGCGAACTTCAGATTCGTTCAGGAAATCCAAATGCTCGCTGTTGTTTAAAACATTGCTTAAACAAAATACAACAATGAAATAACTTAGAGAAGCAAGTGGATCGATTACTTACACCAAATACGGATCCACTTCAGGACAGCTGGTATAGATGTACCACTCCGCTTTTTCTCTTTGCTCATCGTCTAATACTATCGCGTTCATCATCCCATAAGGCACACACATCTCGGATCGAAAAACGGAGAGCTCTCGCACTTGAACTTCATTAACTACTTTCTTATCTTCAATATAGCTTGCAATGAACGTTAGAGCTTCTTCTACAACATAAGCTTCTGCAATAGAGCCTTCTGGTCTAGCTCTATTTTTGACAAAATGTTTTAACATCCCAAGGTATCTCTCAAAAGGGTACATCCACCGCATATGCACCGGGCCGTCGTGCAACGCTTCCTCTGGTAGATGCATCGCCACGTGAACCATGATCATGAAAAAAGCAGGTGGAAATATCATCTCAAGCTTACATAAGATCTCGACGATAGACTCTTGCGCTCTTTCAAGATCTTCGGCTCTTAATGTTCTCGAACTTATCAACTTGAAAAAGTTGCAAAGCTCAGTGATCGTATCACGTATTGGTTGGGGCACAAAAGGGCGAATACCAACAGCCAACAATCTTTGCAAGATCACGTGGCAATCATGCGACTTCAAACCTGTGAGCTTCCCATCAGTTGTCACATTTTTTTTTAAATTCCCAGCGAGACCATCGGGAAATTTGATAGATTTTAAGAACTCTGTAAATCGCTGTCTCTGCTCAAGGGTCAAAACGTACGACGCTCGCGGTTTGTAATACACACCCCCATTTGGTTCCAAGTGCAAAGCGGTCTTGATGCCCAAGTCCATCAAATCAAGCCTCGCCTTCTCGGTGTCATAGTTCTTCTTTTCCAAGCTGAGCATCGTCCCGAGAAGATTCTCACACACGTTCTTTTCTACGTGCATCACGTCCATGTTGTGTTTCAACTGCGACTCAGACCAGTACGGAAACTCGTAAAAGATGCTTTTCTTGGTCCAATTCAGTTCGCACTCAGCTCGCTTTCGTTTTTTGCCTACAATGGCAGCGTGTTTGCCAGTAGTCGTGCAAGAAACACCAGCCAACTGAGCGAGTATGTCTTGCGAAGTCAACTTCTCGGGTTTATTTCGTTTCTCGTGCTTATCTTTGTAGTGATCGTTGCTTTTCCTCAATCGGTGACGCCTTTTTAAGAATCGATGATGGTCGTAGTAGACGATCATGTTTCTGACTTTTAGGGACGGCATGTCAAAGTTGCACGTAGGGCAAGCGAGATACCCCTGGCCGCTCCATCCCGATAAATACGATCTAGCCGGAAAATCGTTTATCGTCCAAAGTAACGCGGCACGCAACCGAAACACTTCATCTTTGGCTCCATCACGAAAGCAGACTCCATTCTCCCACAGTTCTTTCAGCTCTTCAACCACAGGCTGCAAAAAAACGTCCATATCTTTTCCTGGTGAATGAGGCCCCGGGATCAGAAGCGTGAGCATCAGGTACTCTTTCTTCATGCACAACCAATGCGGCAACTTGTACGCCGTAAATACTACATGCCACATGCTGTATGATAGGTTCATATCCCCAAACGGGTTGAATCCATCTGCAGCTAGCCCAAGCCGCACGTTCCGAGGCTCTGTAGCAAAACCTGGGTATCTCTCGTCCAAATTCTTCCACGCTGTACCATCCGCAGGATGTCGTAGAACGCCAGCTTCCCTGACGCGATCTCCTTCGTGCCAATGCATATGAAGCGCCGTGTGTCGAGATGCGTACAGTCGCTTCAATCGATCTTTCAAGGGAAAATATCGCAATATCTTTTGCGGTATCTTCTTACCAGTTGGCTTCCATCTACTCTCGTTACATATCGGGCACACGTCGACGTTCGCGAGATGTTTTCGGAATAGGACACAGTCATTAATGCACGCGTCGATCATCTCGTATCCCATGCCGAAACGCTTCAGCTTTGCTTTTGCCTCATAGTGCTTCTCCGGTATTCGATTACCGGCTGGATGAGACTTCCTCAAAAGCTGCAGCAGTTCTGTGAACGACTTGTTCGTCCAATGGTTCGTGACTTTAAGGTGCATCAACTGAACCAAGAATGACAACGACGAAAACTCCTTGCACCCAGGGTACAATCCCGCTTCCAACTCGGCGAACAAGTCTTCCACTTGCTCCTCCGCACGCACCTCGCTCGGAGCCGGCTCCGTAACACCATCGAAATCCTCGTGATCTCTTATATCCTCCACAGCAGCATGTATTCCTCCTACTCCTCTCTGGGCTGTTTCTCCTATGGGGACTTCTTCAAGATGACTGACGGAACGCACGACCTCGCCATGATGATACAATTCTGTGTAGCCCGGGGTAAACCCTTTATTTAGCAGATGATGCCTTACAACCCCAATGTCGTGCCATCTCACGTTGTTGCAAGGCTTGCAAGGACATCGATATTCGTAATTATCGTTCGGAAATCTTCTTGCAGCGCGGATAAATTCATTAACTCCGATTTTATACTGCAAGGACAACCGATTGTTCTCGGTGATCCAATCTCTACTTGGATTGGACATTGATTTCGCTAAACGAAAAGGAAAAAGAACAATTATTAAGAGTTGTTGCTAAGTGACGAAGACGAATGAAGTCGATTACTTATTGCTACGGGACGAAGATCAATGAATGAAGACGAGATTATGAATTTTATGTTATTTGAAGTCGAATTGAAAAAATTAGGGTTTTGAGAATAATAGGCTAGAAACTCAATCTAAATTTCGGCAGAGTTTCCCCTATAATACTAACAAACCAAAAACCTGCAAACCCATTTAAAAGCATATACAAATCATCCAAAACTATCCCAATAATCGACTAAACCCTAAACAGAACTTCCGTGGCTCGTTTACAACAAAAATACAATATTCTCAACTCATTTATACAATAACTTAACTAATTTTAATTTCATGATTAACAATTTAACACATATTATTAAACTTATTACAATTTCAATTTGACAATTTCAATTAACCTAAACTAATCAAAACTAAACAACCTAAACATATTATTAAATTAATTACAATTTCAATTTGACAATTTCAATTAACCTAAACTAATCAAAACTAAACAACTTAAACATATTATTAAACTAATTACAATTTCAATTAATTAACCTAAACTAATCAAAACTAAACAACCTAAACATATTATTAAACTAATTACAATTTCAATTTGACAATTTCAATTAACCTAAACAAATTAAAACTAAACAACTTAAACATATTATTAAACTAATTACAATTTCAATTAACCTAAACTAATCAAAACTAAACAACCTAAACATGTAAGTATTAAACTAAAAAACCTAAAACTAATTAGAACAAATTTCAATTAATAAATTAATTACAAACTAATTAACTAATTCATTACAAATCAATTACAAACTAACTAACTAATTATAAACTAAACTACTAATCAAACTAAACTACTAATCAAAATACTAATCAAATTATGAAAAATGCCTAATGAAGCGGAGGGGCTGGTCGGAGGCTCGGGACAGGTCGGAGGAGCTGGTCGGAGAGGCAGCAACAGAGGGGCTGGTCGGACAGGCTGCAGCGGAGGCTCAGTGCTGGTCACGGAAGGGCTGGTCGTCGGACGGGCTGCAGCGGAGGCTCAGTGCTGGTCAAAAGCCCCAAAATTCGAATCTTCAAACCCTAGTTCATCAAATTTCGGCCAAATCACTACCAAACCAAGGAAATCCGAACTCAATCCACAATTTCAAGCTATAACCATCACTAATCGAGTTCAATGAGCAACCAAAACCAATCAATTTCACAAAAATCATCTTTGAAATCCGAAACCCCCAAATTTGAATTTCGGAGCTCAAAAATCCAAAATCAACTCGAATTCAAGAATCCTCATCTTGTTTTTGTGGAATTAGATTCTCCGGCGCTCTCTCACCCCTTCCCCGATGGTCGCTCCTGGTCCGGCGTCCTCGTGACTCACGGCGACTTTCTTTCCTCGGCTGGAGCGCGCGCGGTGGATAGGGTCACGACTGACAGCGCGCGAGGGAGAAGAAAGGAAGAAGAAGAGGATAAGAGTTATGGTGGCGACGGAGTTAAGAGTGAGAGGGATTACCTAGCCGACGAAGCTCGGAGTGGCGGCGGCGACGGAGCTCGGAGTGTGGTGGTGGTCGGAGAATTTTTAGGAGAGAAATCGGAGAGAGAGAAGCTTAAGGTTTTGGCTCGGGTAGAATGAAAACCGAGCAGCACTTTAATTTATATAACCCTTTGAATTTGGGTGCGACAAAGTCGCACCCAATGATATTTGTAAAAGAGGGGGAAAATTTGGCCGCTCAAAAATTTGGGACCTTTGGGTGCGACTTTCTCGCACCCAATGACTCTTTTGGGTGCGACTTAGTCGCACCCAATAACCCGTGTCAGTATTTTTGGGTGCGAAAATTCGCACCCAATGATATTTTTACCAAAAGCGGGGGAAGTTGGCCGCTAAAAATATTTTCAGCCTATGGGTGCGACATAGTCGCACCCAATAGTTCTGAGAGACTTTTGGGTGCGAAAAGTCGCACCCAAAGTAAAAAAAATCAGCGAAAATTTTCGGCGAGTTGTTTGAGTTATGGGTGCGACAAGTCGCACCTAAAGGCTTATTTGGTGCGACTTTTGGGTGCGAAAAGTCGCACCCGAATGTCTGCCGCACATGAAAACAGTATTTGTAGTAGTGATCACGGGCTGTTTCTCGCGGCCAAGATCTCGTTCAGAGACAACCTCTTTTTCTCCACAAGGATCGCCAATCCTTCGGCCTCGCCAATCGTGACGCGCCGCAGCCTGGAAGAGCTGTGACGGCGGTGGTGGTGGGGGAGTCGGTGTCCATGCACCGAGGGCTTCTGGCAGAGCACGTGGATTACGGCCTGGAGCGCATGAACAGAGAGGTGAGGGAAGAGTTCTAATTTATGAAGATTTGATATTTATTTACGTTGGAAAGATAATGAGAGAGGGGTTAGATATGCATTTATGGAGTTTTAAATGCTCCCTTGATTTATGCGAGGTAGTTATGGTCGAAACTTTTTTTTCCATTTAAATTATTACGCTGAAAATAATGGGCGGGAATAACAAAGGGCAATCCTGTCTACTTTTGACTGTTAATAAATCCAAATGACTATTAACCATAAATTAACAAAATGTGGGCTAAAAACAATTGCTTATTTTCGGGAGACCATTTAACTTAATTACCCTTAGAAAAAAGATAGACTATTAGACTTATGAACTAAGTGCCCCTTAATTATAACCGGTATAATATTCACCATTATAAATAGTCAAAGTAACTAAAAAATCTCAACGTTTTACTAGGGACCGTACGTTAAAAACGTTTCACCTGGTAATGTTTATGATATTATCGAAATCTGAAATGATTGTTTTAGTCAAATTATTGGAATAGAAGAACTGTGATTTATAGGTCAATTAAGGAATAAAATAAATAAATAAATAAAATAAAACAAACAAACAAACAAACGTAGTTTAGAACACTCTATCCTCCACAGTTAAGTTCCTACTATTTTTAAATTTTGAAGAACCCCATTGCAATTAGTCCCATAAAAAGTGAATAACATTATAAATCTTTTTGTTCACCATTATAAAAAGGCAAAGACTCGCAGAATAGCATGTTTAGTACTACGTGAATAATAACAGGATCATAAGCTAATTTGGAATATAATTACACTCGGAAAAGCGAAACCCGACAGTAGTAAATTTGAAAATTCAAAATAATATAATATGTTCCAGAAAGTAAAGAGCCTACTTCTTTTTCCCCTTGTTTTTCTTGTTCTTCTTTTGCTTATTATTCTTCTTGCCTTTTTCCTTCTTTCCCTTGGTTTCAATTGTTTCTGTTTTAGTAGCCAAACTAGTTTGACAAACTTCCTGTCGATCCATTTCGGAAACTTCTTCTTCTTCTTCTTCTTCTTCCAAAGCATCAGAATCTTTCCGATCACACAATTCGCCGGACTCAGCACTAACAGCCTCAGCAGTAACATGAACATCATTTTCAATAACTTGTTGACCAAGAAATTTCTTTAAAATAGGCTCCATGGTCGGTCTCCTCGATTTCAACTGCTCACAAAGTCCTTTCACCGGAGATGCCTTACCATGAAATCCAACGATGCTAACACGAACAAAAATGCCATGAACAGTTCAAAAATCTTAAATTGAATGTCCAACACATTTACCAAATTCTGTCTATTACTTACAATAACCATACTAACAGATCCATTCCACTACTAAGTTTTTGGATTGTCCTATTTCATTACTCAATGCAAGGAAAAACTGGTTAATGCCGTTTTTGTATTAAAAAAGAAATTTGAAGTGGGAGATTTGTTGTTAAAAAACTGACCTCCTATCCAAAGCGGCATGAAGCTGCTTGAGTTCATCGTCCATCTTGCGAAACTGGTTTATTTCTTCAGGAGTCGCAAAAGGGAATTTCTGGGTCTCATCAACACTCAAAAAGGCTGAACATTTCTCCAAATTCTCCTGAAAATCATGCACATGTAATTAAGAGGAGTCGGATTATTTTCTTGTTCGCTTTCAAATAACGTCAATTCCAAAGTAATGATTGAGAAATTATACCTTGACCTTTCGAGCATGAAAGTGCCCGATTTTTTGTTCATCATCCAGAGAGCACAGTTCATCAAAAACATCCCAACAAAACCCGGAGTTTGTTGGATAATCACTCCCAATTCCTTCCAAATCACCGGAATCCCGATTATCACATCCCGGTTCCGAATTCAAAGGAGGTTTCTCCGGAGATTGCGCTTCACCAGAGGCTGCATCGGTACCGGGAATTACTTCTGAAGAACTGTCATGAGCCCCTGGAAACAAGATTTTCAATATCTCGTCCTTGCAGCGGTTCACCTTCATATCGACAAACAGTGTATGAGGACATGTAACCTTAGGTAGTTGTTTCCCTCCCAAATTGACGATCACCAGAGGATCTTCGATCTTCATCAAGGCTTCAGATAGGACATCGAGAAAGCGTCGACCTTGTCCTCCAATAAGGGTTGAACGGAATTCCCAAGGTAATTGTTCGACACTGACATTCCGGTCAAGAAACATGTTGAGTAGACCCATACACTTGCCGAAATTCGCCTGGAGCAAGCATATGATAACGATCATCCTAGTCACGACCATAGAGTAGTTTTCGTTCACGTTCCCATACCCATAAGATCGTTTGTTCCACTCCTTCATGTCCTTTGTGCTCTTAAGCCAAACCTTGATCACATGGACCACAAACTCCCGGGTCCTTTCTAGAAGCATCGCCAAATCGGGATAAACGATGGAAGTTGGGTTTGGCCGAGAATGCTCTTCTCGGTACGCGAGCCATTCGATGCACGAGGACCGTGTAGTGACGATCTGACCCTGGATCGAGGCTGCCATGTTGAGGAGGCTCTCAACAAGATAAAAGAAGCAGTGTGGGGATATATAATCGGTCACGGAGTACAGATTGACGTTCAATGTGTCTTCCAGAGCTACGAGGAGTCTATACACGAGATCGGGTTCTCTTACCGAGGACCCACAAAGAAATCCGAGGAATGCCTCCCAAGGCGGGTTCCATTTCAAGCCCTTCATAAACTTCTCAAAGAGCTCACGATCGATCATCCCTGATCCCAGAATGATCATCACGGCACTTCCGATTTTCCCATAAGAAAGGTCCCGTAAGCTATCGCAGTTAGCCACGTATTGTGTAAGTAACTTCTTAGACACTTGTGTTCCTCGAAGACGAATGATGCTTGCCGTGAGTGATCTCCGCGGATCCGAAGGATACACGTAGCTGAGAATATCACCGACCGCGATCGCTACGAACCTATTAAGAGTTTTAGAATTCTGAGGGCTCTGTTTCATATATTTAAAATCCAAAAGATGGACCGCAGCCCGATAGATGAACGTCAGAATTTTACTTTTGCAAAACAGAGACATGGGTTTGTGGGTATAAATGGCTTTCAACGTCTCTAAGACCTTGATTCCGACGGTAGTAACTTCCGAGCACCAATATTCCCGAGCAGAGCAAGCAAGCTTACGGGCATCAATGGAGACAAGCTTTTCATTATTCCTAGGAGATCTTTTCTCAACGTTCCGTGCCCAATCAACCTCGGAGCCGAGCAAAAGGTAGATGGGAGTCGAGTTGTGATATTGTTTCCATACGCCAAAATAACTCAAGCAGAAGTCTCCGTGATCCTCATATTCATTAGCTTCTTGGTGCGTCTCGAGACGCTCGAGATATTCAAGCACACTAACACTTTGATCGTTCCATGTATCCCAAAAGTAAACAAGTGATTCTGCAGACACCTTATTTCTAGGCATTGCATTTTTGGAGTATCTCTCGAGATCAGAAACCAACTTCTCTTCGCAGATGAACTTTGCCGGTTTCAAAGAAAAGTGTGCCTCGAGAAATTTCCTAGCAGACAAGATTTTTCCTCTCACGCTCTTGTACTTCTGAGAATTGATCATTTGACTCATAATCACCGGCAAGGAAGAATCTTCGCTGGACATAATATCAGCCTCGATATGAACCAGATCATAAAAGTCCCCCGATTCATTCTCAGCGAAGAGCTTGGCTTTTGACAAAAGCCCATCCTTGTCTTGAAAGTTCTTCAGAGGCCAGCCTTTACCGGGCAACCAAAGCGATCTAGCGAGCACATAGAATATAATGAGGCTCGAGGCTTCGGAAAATTTCCGAGCTTTTCCAAGGAGATCAATTGAAAGCAGAATATCGCCTTTCAACTTCGCCATATCCGCAGCTTCCGCAAAATTTCCGGATTCTATTTCCAACAGCATTATTTCATCGAAGCAACCAAGACCTTTCAAGAAGTCACGAGCGGATGTCACAGAATTGAATGCTCTGACAAAGTTCATCATCGAATTCTTGTCGTTGGTGTTGTGATAATGAAGCGCACATCGCTCCAAAAACTCCTGTTCGACTTTCTCAATTTCTTCGCCTCTTGTTGAGGAACCACATTCTGTTTTTGAATTCTGTTTCCATTCCTTGATGAATTCCAAACCCAAGTCAAAATATTTTCCTCTGGCACAAACAGTCAAACACTTTGAGAAAAATCTTCCCCGTGCATATGCTTCGGCAGCGAGCTCATAGCAACCTGCAAGAGTAAAGCACTCGGCGGCTCTTGAAAGCTCAGATTCGCCAAATTTCTCCAAGTAAATTTTGCCTACACATATGATAATTCGCTTTAGAATACAAGTTGAACTGTTACTTTAGTAAAAGTAAATATCATAGAAAGAAAGTAACTGATAGTCCAGGGAAAATCCGTACCCGCTCGTTCATACTCTCCTAAGTCAACAAAGCACCTTGCAGCAGAATCTGACTTTCCTATGGATTCAAAAATTTCGGCCGCTTCTCTGAGCAAGGAATTTGCTTCTTCAGGTTTGGAGGATTGCATAGAGTCAGCCATAGCTTTGATTCCTGAAGCTTTGGACATGCGCTCCCAATATTTATCATGAGCTCTTTCGAAGCACACTGTTGCCCACTCGTAGTTTTTCTCATAGAATAACTATATATATAATAAAAAAAGACTTCCATAGGTTAATAATAATAATAATAATAATAACACTGTTCACTATGATTTTTGCATTAATGGATTAAGCTAACCTTGATGCCCCGGGATCTCCATTCCTCGGGGCTGCTCGTGACTTGCATTGCCTGAGCAAGTGAGTCGTCAAGTTGCCTTACTTGCACAATACACTTCTTTTTCCAAAGATCAAACATGGGATCTGAAAAATCAGCATTCTCGCAAATCCACAGCCTTTGCCTCGTACGCGTCACAGCGACGTACAATTGCTTGAGCTCGGAACACAAAATGTTGTGCTTGGACTCGGAGAATTTGGGAAAATTTGGGGGTGATTCGAGGTCAAACATATTCACGTTCTCCATGAATTCATATATCACCCTCCACTTGTGTTTTAGCGGAGAGGATCCGAAAAAGTTGTAAAGCAAAACATCCTACACAAACATAAAAATAAAAAACAAATAAATAAAAAATTATCACTTGGCACATCAAATATAAGATGAAAATACAAGAGATGAAAACAGAGTTTTAGTTTGGTGATACCTGAAATTCAAGGCCTTTGCACTCTAAAATGGTCAGAAGAAGAGCTTGCTTACCGACTAGTTCGGAAATTTCACGTCTCACACTATCATCTCTAACTATAATCACTTGCTCGGCTCCGAACCCAACAATGTTTCTGCTCTCTTTAGCATTATTCCCGAAAATTTTGACTATTGCATTCTCGTTATTCTGGGACTGAAGCAGAACCGGAGCTTCCCCAGATATCAAACTGGTTTCGGGTTTCAGAACATCGATGGAGTGAGGAAAAAAATGGTAAAGCAGCTCAATGATGCTATGCGACAATTTCAGAATCCCGGCATGAGTTCTAAAGTTCTGAGACAAGCTGAGAATCTCCGAGACTCTTCCTT
>NC_142757.1:43690188-43819419 GCF_054948205.1 Urtica dioica subsp. dioica | reverse complement strand
TCTCAGTTTTGTCTCCATGTTCTCTTTTGGATCCTAAGAGAAACCTTTTGTAAAAGAGAGATCGTATGTCTTGGAATCTGAAGTCGATGCCCCGTGCAATCGTCTGAGCTGTATCTCCGGCAAACACGAACCCCTCTTCAACATTACTGCAAATATGTTTGAACAGGGCGATCTGGCTCATCGTGAGATCTTGAACCTCATCGATATACACGAAATCCATTTGATCGCCCTCGTATCTCTCGTGTCTAAGTCGGGAATGTAGATCAACGACAAAATCAGCTAGATCGAACTCTCCTCTTTCGATCTTCATTTTCTCATACGTCTGAAAAATATCGTAAATCATCGCTCTTTTCTCGCTGCTGAAGGTGGAGGAGCGTCCCTCTGACAGCTTGACATATTCGTCTCGGCTGAGCTTCAAGTCGCTCGATTCCATCACCTTTTGTCCACCTTTGATGTAAGAGATTATCTCAGTGAAGACTCTTGAAGGATCGATCTTCTTTGTCATATCGGCATTAAAATGAGGCCAATAAGAAGCACTGAACTTATCGTACGTGACTTCCTTGGTCCTCAAGAAAGTCTGAAGTGTGACTGATCTCGATATTTGTCTGTCATCTCGAGACATGTCGACAAACCTCTCAAAGTATGACTTGCTTAACGTTCCGTCGAGCATCATCAGAAATTTGTGGAACGTCACAACTAAAGGATAAGATTCGTGAGAAATATCGACAAATGAATCGGGGACGTTCTTGAACTGCTCTTCTTCATCATCAACAATTTCCGATTCGGTCGAGTTACTTCCGCCTAAACCTGTACGTCCACACACAAAGCTTCACAAAAAGAAAAATCCCCATCAAGGTCACATTTTATGAGGAAAAAGGGAAATCTGTCTAATTGAGAATGACATACCTTTTCAAGTCAGAAACATGTTTCTTGATCACACTGCAAAGCTTCGGACTGACAGTTACAAAAAGTTGACGTAGGACAGTAATTTTATTCTCCGTCGAGCCTTCAGATTCTATCACTGCCTTGTGATACAATTGTTCTTTCTGAAACAGTTTCATTGTCAAGACGGTAGTTTTTCCGGTGCCAGATCGCCCGAGGATAAAACTACTTCGAGGAGAGAGTACGATCTCCATTTCTTCGTCGGTCACTTCAAACGGGAGATCCAATTCCTTGCCATCGCGATCGGAAAGCAGATGATTCACAACCCCATAAGACAATGAATAGAATTTCATTAGCAACAAGCTCTCGCTGACCCTCGAGTTCTCAACATAGCTTCTTCCATCGGACGAAGAATTGGCTAGATCGCTCCCCAATTCATTGCTAGAAAGATCTTTTAAACGGGTGATTTCCATAGATGGAAGCCAACTCTTCGGCATCTCCAAATTTCTGGGACATACAAGAGAAAGAAGAAGAACAATAATTGTAAAGCTTCCCTGAATATAGATCACTATTAAGAAAATTCGAAAAGAAGAACAATAATTGTAAAGCTTCCCTGAATATAGATCACTATTAAGAAAATTCGAAAAGAAGAACAATAATTCTAAAGCTTCCCTGAAAATAGATCACTATTAAGAAAACTAGAAAAGATGTGTACCCCTCCAGGCATTTTTCGTTGCAAAGGCTGATGAACTCGTTCGTGTACATTCCAAAAATCCCATCGAGTCGTTTTGTAAGTTTTGGAATATCTTCCGGAGTCATGACGTCCCAGATTCTTAAAACTTGAACGTATTTTGAATACTTGAGTATATCAACCGTGCACATGACATAGAGCCCCTCAACCCTGAATTTCATTATCTCTAAAGTACTTCCACCACCAGAAGCTAAGATCGCTCGTTTGGGCCTCCATCCGCTAGAGAGCTTAAGCAGAAGGTTTAAAACTGCCTTCTTCACACGGACCGACTTCAGTTTCTTGAACGAATTCAGGAAGTTATCGCTAAACAGAACCTGGTAACAGAAAACTAAATTCAGTTGCCTTGCTGTGTAAGAGAACACTTTTTTTAAAAAAAAAATCTTCACCTTCCACTTTGAATTCTTGAAAAGTACACTATCGGCATTTAGCAGATCATCAAACTGATCAAGCTCTTTCTTGACCTCCAATATAGTCTTAGCCAAATCTTTGTCATCGTCGGCGTTGAAGAAACAGCCGCGATTTTTCGCATCGATTACAAGACTCCCCCAAATTGATTGAGTATAAGTGAGCGTTCTTTCGTTACCTAATATCCACAAACAATGCCTGTTGCCAAAAAAGAATTCATAAAAAACGAACGCAGGTTATTTTCTGTACTTGATGAAACATGCGATAATGTTTTTAATGAGTTTACAAATAATGGCTTACCTTGCTCTAGTCAGAGCAACATTAACTCGTTGAGGATTGGAAATGAATTCTAGAGACCGACCGTGGTCTGATCGTACTGTGGATATGATTATTACATCCTCTTCACCACCTTGAAATCCATCAACCGTCTTTACTTTGACGTTGAATCCCCTTGATTCATCGTACTTCTTCCCGAGTTTTTCCAGAATCGCAACTACTTGAGCTGCATAGGGAGATATAATTCCAACACTGACCTCCCTTTGTGACTCAACCCATGCTGTACATCAAAAAAATGAAATTTGAGATATATATATTATTTAACTTCTAATCCACAAAGGAAATTCTACTACTAAGATTATATACATCGAACACCATATCGATAACTAAGAATAATTTATAGCGAAATGAAATTATTACCTCTGTGGAGACGCTGCAGAATCTTCATCACAATGGCTACCTCGACCATGTTTTTCCGACTAATTCCATCATCGTCCCTTTCCTCTCTTCCACCAATGACATTCAAGAACGAATATGAACCAAACATCGGCCCCGGAAGATATTGTTTCTCGTAACTTTTTCGCTGAACTAATGGTGCGTCTTGGATCAAGTTGTCGTAGAATTTTGAATTGGGGAAACAACTTATCGATGGATGCATCCGATACTGCACATCAAGGAGGTTTTTTGGAAGACTTTGTGAACTCAATCTCTCAAACAAACTTCTCCCAAAACCAGCTTCCGCACAAATCTGTACAAAAGAGAGTAGAATAACAATATCAGTAGATGAAATGAAATTGAGATAAATCGTGAGATATTAAATAAAATAAATAAATTTACATACTTTGCTTGTAACAGTAGCGGGTAGTTGGCGTTCATCTCCGACGAGAATCGCGAGGTTTATGCCCGGAAGTTGAAGAGGTATTGTCGATTCGCACTCCTTAAGCTGCGCAGCTTCATCGATGACTAAAACGTTCATAGGCGCTATTTCCATGTGGTAGAGCTTATAAGAAGTGGATACGGTGCAAAACACCAACGAGGCGTTTTGGAAACAGAAAGACTTAATCTTATCTTCGTTTCTAAAACTTGGGAGGTCGAGTTTCTTCAGAGAGCCTTGGAGAGATCTTAAAAATGAAAGGCAAGCTTTTCTCACTGACACCAAGGAGTTCCTGTCTACAAACACATCAGAAGGATCTTCCACAGCTTCCGAACAAGAAAACAATTCTTCTAATTCATCGGAAACAACATAATTTTGAAATAGAATTGATTCCAAACAATCAAGATATCCAGCGAGGAAAGTCGCATTTTGGAAATTCTGTTCAGAAACGTAGCTCTTGGGTACATGAGTGCAGAAGATAGAAATGCATTTCTGAAGCTGCTCAGCAATGGAAACGAATCTTTCTCGCGCGTACTCAATAAACGACTTGACAACCTTCTGATATCCCTCAACTTCTTTCTCCCTAATCAGCTCATTTTCCACGAAGATATGGTACTGAGGAACGCAATCTTCTAGAAAGGATATCATCGAAAAAATGGAACTAATTAAACCAAAGGGCCCAAAGCACTCAGCGAGACTCTGGGCTCGGTATTCCAGATAAATCTCTTGCGTAACCGACCCATCGTTGAGTTTGAGCCTATCCTTGTTCCCAAACAGCAGTATATCTCCAAGCGAAGAAACCGAGTCTTTAGTCTCTGCTTCGTTTTCTGCCACTTTCACTACCCGAGAAGCCACTTCGGTTATCGCAACGTTTGTTGGTGCACATATAAGAGTCCTAACCTTCATTTTCAAGAGAGAAAACAAAACAGTGGCGGTCGTTTTTGTTTTTCCGGTTCCCGGTGGACCCCATATGAGTTCAAATGAAGATTTATTCTTGCAACGCATGTTATGCAGACAGGCCGAAATTGCCCTGTTCTGTGATTCATTAAGATCAGAGGACAAACTTGTAATGAGATCCTTGTACGAAAAACTATCACTTCCTGCACCACAAGAATCACAGTGTTGGTTGACCTGCAAAGAAAAATAGATCGTTATAAGAATAAAAGGAGTTCTTCTAAGACTTACATAAGATCAAGAAAAAAGAGTGTATCGTATTTGCATTTTAGGAGCTCTTACCACAGAATTGGTGCATAGAACATCTTTCAGAATCTTGGGATAGCTCGTCATATGCAATGCCTTCCACGTCCTCTTGTGCGGTATCAAATTCATCAAGTAAGTAACGTACATCGATGACTTCGTATCAAAGTCAGCTTCGAAGTCCTTCGATGCTCTCACTTTGAAAAATGTGGAGCTAACACTAAAACCGTCCTCGGTCTCGTCTTCGTCAATGATCTTAGTGACAGATAACAAAGCCCAAGATCTTCCAGCACGATCCAAGTCGGTCAAACTTTCGGGTTTTGAATTCGTTAAAACCAAGAGATCCCCAGGGAGAGTTTTATAAGGCTCTTTGCTTCGGTCACTAAACCTATTTCTCCAATAATCGACCCGGAGTTGATACAATTTTGCGCCGTATGGCTTTGTCTCTTCAAGATCAACTACCTCAGCAAACGGTGCTCTGTATAGGGTTTCCATGCTTGAGAACATCTGGGCTCTCGTTTCTTCTAACAAAGGGTACACATAAGACCCCAAATAGAGCTTTACCGATTCAAAAGATTCGGGAATCTTTATTACCTAGAAAAAATGACAGTATTTTAGTTGAAAATTTGAACTGAAAGATGTACATGCTATTAGTGTAAGCTTTCAAAACCCAGAAAAATAAATAAATATATGCACAAGGAATTCGTGGATAAATTATACTACAACTGTAACAACATGAAATATCCTATGATAAGGCATAATGATGGTTTCTTTATCCTCATGCAATACTGAACGAACTTAAAAAATTTCATCATCACGAGGTAAAATCAGATCTTATAACTACTACACATGCGTAAATGTACATGCAAACACTAACAAGTTGGAATTTTTTTTATACCATAACCGCCAAGAGACAAAATATGCAAGAAAAAGAAAAAAAAAATGGCACTTAAAAAAAAAACAAACAAGACCCAATCAGAAATAGTAAAGATAAAACATATAAAAACCTTGTCTTTGTACAGATTCTCGTTAGAAATGTCTTCCAGAGACCAAGAGAACACAGTCTCGGTGAAAAGATCAGTTGACGAAGCATTCTTTCTCTCTAAAGTTTCCATCTTTCTGTCAGAAACCGTTTCGGATTCACTTCACTGACGAACAGAGATCCGTCTCTCTATCTTCTCTCAAAAACCCTCTTCTCAAAGCTTAAGATTAAGGTGTGATCACAAAAACAGAGTAAATGGGGGTTCTTCAGTGAAGACTCACGAGTTGACTTAAAAATAAAGGCGCTACATATTTAATTTTCTTAATAATATTTTTTGACAAGAGATTCCTTGCAGAGTAAGTAAGATGAAAAGAAAAGTACTTACCTGGATAGTAATAGAATATTTACTTTAGGATATGACCCTACAATGTGACCCACAGACCCAGACATTAAACTTTGTGTGTGAGTGACTGTGAACTGCATTGTCTTGTCTTTTACACAAATTATTCACCACTGTGGCCTATTTTAGTGCGTACATATTTAGCTCTATACCTTATCAACGCTTCGTATCTCTCTGTATAAAAGAAATTTATGCATTTGTTATATGAAACGGCGGATTAATTAAATCATTAGGTCCTTTAATCTAATATTTGATGCGAAAAAGAAAATAAAAATAATCCTCCGACAACACAAAAGTATCTGTCACATTTTTAAGGTTGCCGTATAAGCTTTTATTTTATGTTTCATTTGTATCTCTCATTTTTGTGCAAGACTAATTTCCAAGGTTTTCAATTATATCATACACTTTCAAACTAAAAGTGATGTATAGATATTGATTTGAAAGGCAAGCATGATTTGAAAGGCAAGCAAGTAAAAGGGAGAGAGGACAGTAGCTAGGTGTAGCCTAAGGTAGGAATGGATAAAGTTAGAAACGATTGTACGGTTAGTGACTAAAATATTTCTTTAGTATATTACTTTAGTTCAATATATTAAAAACTAGTTCAGAACTTGTTTTCTATTTTTTTTTTTTTTTCACATTGCTATTTCTTACATTGACGACCATCTAAAATCTAAACCAAGGTTCAAAATATCTGCTATGTCATTTTTTTTTAAATTTCGGTAAAATATCATCAATAAACGTTACCGTTTTATAAAATATCGATAATATATCGACTAAAATCGTGATACTTCGACAATTAAGCCAATATATCGCGATATATCGACAATTAAGCCAAAATATCGGCTAAAATGAGCAAAATATTGCCCAGATGTTAAAAAATATATATATTTAGTTAGTCCGATAAAATATATCTGCTCATTCAAAGTGAGGATTATGGAAGAAGATATGATCCGATGAAATTAAAAGGCCCGTTCGATTTTGTTATTCCAAACACTATATAAATTTATATAGTATTTTGGAATTACAAAATTGGTTCTTCACAAGCAAGCAATGTGAGACACTTTTATCTTAGCTGCTTTGATTTTGTGATGCTTTGCTATAAATTTGTGACGTATATATGTACATCAACCATCATTTGTTTATCAACAAGCATTTTTTTTCTTAAATCGTTAATTGGGTTTGGTCATAGATAAACATTTATATATATATATATATATATATATATATATATATATATAAAATAACGTGTAATGTATATATAGAGAGAAAATGTTAATAACGTATTATATATATATATATATATATATATATACTAATAGACTAAATAATTAAATATGTAATACTATTCTTTTTTATTATTTTAAAGAATATTTGTAATGTAGTAGAAAAATATTACACTTTCTTTGAAAAAAAATTATTTTATTATATTTTTTAATATTGAGAAAGTAATTAAATATTAATAATGTATATCTATAAGAAAAAAGTTATAGATATATTTTAAATTTGATTGTTTTATTAGAAATATAAAAATATAAATAGTGGTACATATTTTATTATATTTTTTATAAGAATTTTTTTTCGATATATCCATCGGTAATCGATATATCATCGATATATCACCAATATAATCGGTAGTCAGTATTGAATTGTTATAGAATATCCGTCGATATATCTATCGATACTCGATATATCCGTAAAATCAGAACCTCAGTATGGATATCGATATTTTAAACCTTGGTTTAAACCAATGCGGGCTTTCAAGTCTCGTTCCTGTTTCTGTTCATGTTCAGTTTTCACTAATAAATCATAGATTTAGTATAAAAGTAACTATAAAACAACATATTTCGTTAAAGGAGAGGTAGCATATACCTATCTCTTTTAAACGTTTAGCCTCAATTTTATTTTACGATTATTTGTTGCAAATAATCAATTCTTTATCTTCTTTTAATGATCTAGCTCAAGTTTCATTTTATTAGAAAAATAGTTATCGAGCCAAAGTTAATATGCATTTATTATATGAAACGCGGATTAATTAAATCATTAGGTCATTTAATCTAATATTTGATGCGAAAAAGAAAATAATAATAATCCTCTAACAACACAAAAGTATCTGTCACATTTTTAAGGTTGCCGCATAAGCTTTTATTTTATACATCATACTTTTATTTATGTTTCATTTGTATCTCTCATTTTTGTACGAGACTAATTTCCAAGGTTTTCAATTATATCATGAGAAATTGCCCCATTTGCCACTAATTTTATAACATTTTTCCACTTTCCACAAAAACATTAATTTGGCCCAAAATGCCACCGAGATGTCAACATTGTTGACATCTCATAGTGAAGGACAAAAATAGATGTCAACATTGTTGACATAGATGGTGGAATTTTGGGAAAAATTAGTCTTTTGGTGGAAAGTGGGAAAATGTTATGAAATTGGTGGTAAATAGGGCAATTTCTCTTATATCATACACTTTCAAACTAAAAGTGATGTATAGATATTGATTTGAAAGGCAAGCAAGTAAAAGGGAGAGGACAGTAGCTAGCTGTAGCCCAGGTAGGAATGGATAAAGTTAGAAACGAATGTACGGTTAGTGACTAAAATATCTCTTTAGTATATTACTTTAGTTTCAATATATTAAAAAGTAATCCAGAACTTGTTTTCTATTTTGTTTTTCTTTTATATTGCTATTTCTTACATTGACTAGTAATGGTTACGCGCTACGCGTTCGTATAATAAAAACGCGTAAGTTTGAAGAAATTCAAAATCGTTTTTAGGAGCTTCAACTAATAGGTATCAATCATGAGAATTTTGGTCCGATGGACAATGCAAGATAGCTTTGCAATGAACAAAACTATGCATTTACCAATTAATTGAACATAATTGTACCTTATATATAATTGAGAAATTATGAAGTAAATGATATGGAGACTTTAAATACCATGAACATAAGATAAATATATACTTGTCATTTTCAAGTTCAAAATGTTGTTCAAAATACAACAAACGATCGATTTTTGACATACTTGGAAAATCTAGATTGATAATATATAGAAATATTCTGATAATACAATATATAAAAATAAAATAAAAAACTTCAAAAGCAGCCCAAATATCACAAGGGAATAGCTCTAGGAAGCAGCCCATGCAATTAGGCATATCATTTTTGGAGTTTTGATATACACAAGGAAGCTGTTCTTGTGTGATAACTCAAAAAAGGACTGTGGAGGTGCTTGAGTAGGACCCTAATTAAGAAATACGAACATGAATTAGTCTTAACGATGCAGTAAAGGAATACGAAATTTGATCAACTGTCTGACTTATCATTGATGTTGCATCGACGATGTCCTTTGCTATACATGATAATTTTTTTTCAGCAGTTGGTCCAAAGAGAGTAGCTAATATGAGTCTTGTTGAGTCTTCTATATCCACTTCAATTCTAGGCCTAGAACATAGAAGAATAATTTGTTATTTATTTATTACCGCAGAGAGTCAAGAAGTGTACGTTATTTGTATACAGAAAATATTAAAGTTAATTGGTCGAACCAGGGAATAGCTCTTGCTTGTGGAGTATCATAGAAAAGACATTCGAACATGGTTTGTAAAACTGATCCAGTTGTTCTGTGACATCTTTCGCAAGAAGCGTACCAAAAATCGTTGTTTAAAGTTGGTAACTTTAAGCTTGCCCTTCACCCAAAATGCCGACCTATATAGATAAAGAAAAACATATCTAATATATGTAAATGTAAATAAAAAGATTTGATAAAATATGTCGAAGCATTCGTACCACTAGAGCCATATCATGCACATGGCTAATTAGAATAATTTGATCATCGGGAGGAGGACAAAGTGAAATGGATAAAGCGTCATAGCTTTGCTGTCGATTAGATCAGTAATTTTTTTAAGGTTGTCGATGATCCTGTTAATAGTCAATAGAAAGAAATGAGGTAAAAAAAATAAACAGAACATGAACTTAAAAAAAAAAAGATTCAAAATTGTTGATATGTGCGTTGTGTAAGAAATTAATCCGCGAAGTTGCTTTGCGTTGTCAAATTCAGGTTCAATAACGAAGAAAAGTTAAAGGTTTCGTCTGAACACTAACAACTCTTGAAATAAAGAACACATATAAACATTGTAAACTACTCATTGTTAACCTACAATGTGACCCAGACATTAAACTTTATGTGGGAGTGACTGTGAACTGCATTGTCTTGTCTTTTACACAAATTATTCACCACTGTGACCTATTTTAGTGTTGGAATAAAGTTAATAAATTGTATTTATTAACATGTGGATGGTTGATTTTGTTTGCCAAAATCGGACCTAAGTTGAATGAGAAATTGACGAGCTGGGTCGAGCTGGACGAACTGACGAAGTCATTCAGCTCGACTAGTTGGGACGAGCTAGACGAAATGACTACGTCATTCAGCTCGACTAGATAGGTCGAGCTAGACGAAGTGACGAAGTTACTCAGCTCGACTAGATAGGTCGAGCTGGACGAAGTGACTGTCATTTCAGCTCGACAGGGCGAGCTCGACTAGCGAGGTCGAACTGGCGAACTTGACTAGCGAGGTCGAACTGGCGAGCTTGACTAGCGAGGTCGAACTGGATCAGCTCGACTCTCGAGGTCGAACTGGATCAGCTCGACTAGGCGAGGTCGGTCTGGAAGAATTGACGAAGTCATTCCAGCTCGACGAAATGCAAGGCCAACGTACTTTGAAGTGACAACGTTATTCCAGTTCGACTGGGGCGAGCAGCTTTAAGTGCGCATTATGGCTGTGCCATTAATGCTGAAAACATTGGACGCTCTGTATGGGTTTGAAACGGTATATTTACTGAGTGTAATAATATGCGTTAATGCCTTTATGGCTGTACGTTTTTTTAAGTTTCAAACCTCACAGCCTTCGCCTATATAAGTGAAGTTTAAGCTCTCATTCAGGACGAGGAAAAATATACGAGAATTCCATTAGAATCCCCACTGTTCCCGAGCTCCTTATCTCCCAGAAAACTTTTCTTTTCTCTTGTCGTGGTGGTAGTGTTCGCTCAGGTTCAAGTTCGCCGAGAGTGTCAAGTGGTTGGTGCTCAACTTGTCTCTGCAAGTCGTTGTATCCTGGGAGGCTTTCGCTCACGTATCCTAGCATCCGTGGCAGGGCGATAAAAAGCTTCAAGGAAACCGTCCAACGGGCCTCGACTTTTTCCGATCTGTTTTGTGTTTTCCGGTTTAAGGTTTAGCCGGATTTCCTTGTAATATTATTTACGTGTATTTTTCAAGCAAGCAATTTGTCTTTTATTTATATCAATATTATTTGTAATATTGCTAACATTTAGTATGTACATATTTAGCTCTATACCTTATCAACGCTTCGTATCTCTCTGTATAAAAGAAATTTATGCATTTGTTATATGAAACGGCGGATTAATTAAATCATTAGGTCCTTTAATCTAATATTTGATGCGAAAAAGAAAATAAAAATAATTCTCTGATAACACAAAAGTATCTGTCACATTTTTAAGGTTGCCGTATAAGCTTTTATTTTATACATCATATTTTTAATTATGTTTCATTTTGTATCTCTCATTTTTGTACAAGACTAAGTTCCAAGGTTTTCAATTACATCATAGTATCATACACTTTCAAAGTCGAACTAATAAGTGATGTATAGATATTGATTTGAAAAGCAAGCAAGTAAAAGGGAGAGGACAGTAGCTAGGTGTAGCCTAGGTAGGAAACTAGGAATGGATAAAGTTAAACGATTGTACGGTTAGTGACTAAAATATTTCTTTAGTATATTACTTTATTTCAATATATTAAAAAGTAATTCAGAACTTGTTTTCTATTTTTTTTTTTTCACATCGCTATTTCTTACATTGACGACCATCTAAAATCTAAACCAAGGTTTAAAATACCTGCTATGTCATTTTTTTTTTAAATTTTGGTAAAATATCATCAATTAACGTTACCGTTTTATAAAAAATCGATGATATATTGGCTAAAATCGTGATACTTCGATAATTAAGCTAATATATCTCGATATATCGACAATTAAGCCAAAATATCGGCTAAAATGAGCAAAATATTGCCCAAATGTTTAAAAATATATATATTTAGTCAGTGTCCGATGAAAGATATCTGGCCATTGAAAGTGAGGATTATGGAAGAAGATATGAGATCCAAT
This sequence comes from Urtica dioica subsp. dioica, assembly GCF_054948205.1. Taxonomy (NCBI): domain Eukaryota; kingdom Viridiplantae; phylum Streptophyta; class Magnoliopsida; order Rosales; family Urticaceae; genus Urtica; species Urtica dioica. The sequence continues at coordinate 43,807,475 of NC_142757.1, read as the reverse complement.
GAAATTAAAAGGCCCGTTCGATTTTGTTATTCCAAAAACTATAAATTTATATAGTATTTTGGAATTACAAAATTGGTTCTTCACCATGCAATGTGAGACACTTTTATCTTAATTGCTTTGATTTTGTGATACTTTGCTATAAATTTGTGACGTGTATGTACATCAACCATCATTTGTTTATCAACAAGCATTTTTTCTTAATCACTAATTGGGTTTGGTCATAGATAAACATTTATATATATATATATATATATATTTATATATATATATATATATATATATATATATATAATAACGTGTAATGTATTATAGAGAGAAAATGTTAATAACGTATTTTATATATAATATATATACTAATAGACTAAATGATTAAATATATAATACTATTTTTTTATTATTTTAAAAAATATTTGTAATGTAGTAGAAAAATATTACACTTTCTTTGAAAAAAAATTATTTTATTATATTTTTTAATATTGAGAAAGTAATTAAATATTAATAATGTATATCTATGAGAAAAAAAAGTTATAGATATATTTTAAATTTGATTGTTTTATTAGAAATATAAAAATATAAATAGTGGTACATATTTTATTATATTTTTTTATAAGATTTTTGTCGATATATCACCAATATAATCGGTAGTCAATATTGAATTGTTATAGAATATTTGTCAATATATCTATCGATACTCGATATATCCGTAAAATCAGAACATCGATACGGGTATCGATATCGATATTTTAAACCTTGATTTAAACCAATGCGGGCTTTCAAGTCTTGATTTAGAGTAAGCGTTGTAGAACTCTCGCCGCGGCGAAGACTATTTCTCGCCTATTTCTCGCCGCGGCGAGACTGCTAAAAAGTAAACCGAGAATTGTCTCGCCGCGGCACGAATATCTTCTCCAAAAAAGGCTCTCTGGAACTCTTCTCGCCGCGGCGAGGTTCATTAAATTTCACTAATCCTACAACGCTTAGATTATCCGTTGTAGAAAGTTCTCGCGGCGAGAAAAACACGTCGCAGCGACGAGGCTTCTACAACAGATAGTTTAAGCGTTGTGGGAGATCTGAAATATGGTGAAATTTTACAACACTTATAGTAAGTGTTGTAGAAACACCAAGCTTCTACAACACTTATAGTAAGCGTTGTAGAAACACCAAACTTCTACAACATTTAGCCATGCATAAGCCTTGTAGAAACATCAAGCTTCTACAACGCTTAGCCATAAGCGTTGTAGAAGCACCCAGTTTCTATAACACTTATTTTAAGTGTTGTAGAATCTTCAGTTTCTACAACACTTAGCCATAAGCGTTGTAAAATATGGGTTGTAGAATCCAACATTTGTAGTAGTGAATGAAAGACAAGAAATTGCCTAACGGAAATACCACTTCTGTTAAACAATGGAAGACACACTAACGAAAGTGGAATTTCCGTTCATTCCAATAGCCAGGATGAGGCACACCCCCAAAACATTACCTGGACGAATTCTCGATTTGGCATACTGAGCTAATGCTATTCAATCAGCTCGGATAATTATATACCCTTGTAACTTATCATATGGTTTTCAATTATTACTACTATAGTAAACTATGTTGGAATAAATTGGATAAAACTAATTTAATTCAAATTTGATGGCTCTTTTTGTGGAAAATATTTGAGTGGGATTCTTGCATCGAAATTGAAACCGAGAAAGGTGTAAAATCAGTTATTTATTTGTCAAAATCGGAGCTGAGATGAATGAAAAATTCATGCTCAAAGTGATCAGTAACTTTTTTTGGCATGAGCATTGCGGTGCGTTGTTCATCTCGTACTTTGTTGTATCTTAAGAGGCGGTACTCATATTTTTTCAGCATCCGGTGGAAGAGCAATGACACTTTAAATAAATCGTCAAAGGAGTCTCGACATTTCTAGTGTCCTTGTATATATACCAATTTTGGTTTGATCCATGTTAATTCATTTAAGTTATTCTTTGTATTTCATGCCTATGTATATATTATATAAGTTTTTTGTTTAATATTTATTTGAATAAATTTTAAAATTCGTCTTTTTTTATTCTTGTCGTTTATTAGACAATATGACTAACAATCTAAAATTTGACTGGAATAGATATTAATTATGAAATGTAATGCAACGTGTATGTACATAATAAAAATGAATGAGCGTATTGATTTAAACAGCATAAGATGAAAGATACTCAATATTACATAGATGTCAAACAGGTCAGGCCACTTATTCCACACATATAGCTAAACACACAACGAAAACACAAGGTAATTGAATGCAATAGATATGAAGCCACCGTCCAGAAATGTGACCTGGAATTGAACGTACGTAGCTGAAATGTTACTTTTATGATCGTGTTTCCGGTGGGACGATAAAGGTTCTCTCTCTGATCTTTGACATGAAAAGTTTTGCAAAGTCTTCAGTGACATTTAGAGATATCGATAACGCTTCCGGTGACAAAGCTGCCAATGTAGATTCCTTACTGGCTATATCTTCCAAAACAGGCCTGCAAAAACAATCAGATTAACAATTGGAGAGAAATGTTTACCCGTGTCAATTCGTTATTAGATATATAAATGCAAAATGTGTTACACATAGGCGTACAAAATTTAAAATTATAGGGTTTTTCTATATTTAAACTCTTTTTAAGCATTACTATACGCCATATGCAACAATAACAATAAATAGGGTGAGATGACAAGAGGTGCTAGGTGCTAGCTCCGTTAGTAAGCACCCGATCTCCCAAATGAGGAGAAGGGTTTGGGTCACCCCGAAAGCATTTTGCTAAAATAAATTAATCGATTGAGGTATGATTTTAAATTTAAATATTTAACGCTGAGCTCCAAAAAAGCCTAAGAAAAATGTTAATTTAGGTTTTGGTTTGTACTCACTCGGAACTTGTTATGACTGAGAGACACTCTAATCCTTCTTCTCCGGCCATTACAGCAACAACGAAAAACCTGGGCACTATAACCAAATGACCAGCTTTCACTTCGCTGTCCAAAACCCGTTTGCCTAGAATCCCCACAATTTGAATTCGACCGTGACCTTTCACGAAATAAATCAGCTGAGCACTCGAATCGGTGGTGTAGATCGGCGAGCTAATGGAACCCGGACCCAGCTCGATGTGGTTAGCGCTCAGACCGACCTCTCCGATGAAAGGAAACTTTGTCTGACTCACCATGGTCCAAAACCCTCCACCCTTTTTGGCTTTGTAATCAGGGTAAGCCTCGTCAATGTTGTACACCAATTTATTCTTAGCACAAGTATCGTTGTCGCTACTACTCATTTGCGGTTTAAGGTTTAGGGTTTTTTCCGGTGAGACTGCAATTATCATGACACCTTTCTGGCTATTGGCCAGTGTATCTGCCTCTTCTTCGGAGAGGCCGTAGGCTCGTCTGACAAAGTCATTGGAGAATCCGGCGAGGATTCCGATCCCGCCGGCTTGGAGGAGATAAGTGAACTCTCCCGGGATGTGGGCTTTTGCCGTCTTTCCCAAGTAGACGATAACGAGATCGGAATCTCCTTCGCCGTTGTACCACCAAGAGAGCGATCCCAAAGGCACTGGGATTATGTCTCCTTCTCTTAGCTTCAACACCACTTCTTTTGTGCTGTTTGGGAACACCATGCCCACTAATCCATTGTTTCCTGCCACATACGTATAGAACAAACAAAATGGTCCCCTAAATGAAAAATCAAGCATAAATAATTTGATAATGACTATACAGATTTGATCATACAGGCCCAATGTGGACCACTGTTCAAAATGCTAAAATAATTTCAACGGTATGCATTTTTTGTAGCCAATGTTAACACCGTGATATATCAAAATTATAGTGAGATATTAGGTCATTCAGGCAATGCTCACGATTTATAATGATGTTTATAAATATATATAATATTATATATATGTATGTATATACCTTGGAGAACATAGCCGATTTTGGAGCAATCTGCATAGTGAGGAAGAGCGAATCCAAGAGGCATTAGAACAAGACGACCACCGCCGACTTTGGTCTCGGCGATCAACTGGAAATCCTTCCTTGACCAGCTGTAGTACTCTCCTCCAGCTCCCCCAAAAATCTTCTGCGAAAACCTTGGCTCCAAGTCCAACTCCATTTCAGAACAACACTGCTATATATATATTGAATTGAGCTTTGTTTGGCGAGAGAATATATAATAGGAGAATGTCTACAAGTATATATTTATATACGACTGAGTCTTTGATGATTTAATTTGTAGCTAGAGGAAGGTGTGGGAGAAAGGATAAGGTATTCGTGGACGTCTTTGCAAGAGAAATAAAGATATAGAACAAATAGGAAATGAGAATAGTAAGTCAGTGAGTGATTGAGAGATTGAAGAGAAAGGAGAAGTTTTATAAAATCTGTAAAACAGTGAGACTTTTGTCTTGTAGTGGTCTTTTTTCTCTCCGTACAAAGTGGGGTTCCCCTAGTTTGCTTTTGGGTTTCGTTGTTGCTTTCCAGGTGAGGTTTTTAGTCTTTTTTGCAAAATTGTGATCAGGTTGGGTCTGGGAAACACAGGGTGTGAGGTTCTTGAGAGTTGGGTTTGGTAAACACAAAGGGCTTTCGTTAGATCTTTATTTGAGAGAGTGTGGTTGGGTGTATCGTTGTTTTTGAGGTTTCTGAGTCGGGGTCCCAAAAGTTGACGTGGTGATGGCGGACCAGGGGAAATGGGAGGATGAAATAGAAGTAGCCACTTCCTTCCTTGCACAAAACTTGGTCATTACACGGAAGCTTGATGAGAAAGGGAAATGTGCTCAGTCCTCCTTATTGGCCGGGAAAATTATCTCGAACAAGAAATGGGGATGGGGAGCCAAGCGGGTTTTTGAGGTTTTTTTCAGGTGTGTGGAGGCGTAAACGGGACTGGTTCATGAAAGAAATCAGACCGGATATTATGCAATTCCAATTTGAAAGCCAAGAAGATGCTAACAGAGTCTTGGATGGGAGGCCTTGGACTTTTAAGGGTTTTCTGATGGTCATTGTGGCGTGGCCGGCGATGAAGACTATCGATGAACTGGACTTTTCCTTCTCTTCTTTTTGGATTCGATTGAGAGGACTTCCACCGGGTTTTCTCGATGAAGCCAGTGCCGAGAGTGTAGCCCTAATGTTCGGAAGGTATCTGGGGTACGGGGGACGTGAAGAGAACGATATGAGACTCAAGGTCAATGAAGATGTGAGGAAACAGGTTTTTCCAGTCTTTTTTCTTGACAGAGAAGAGATGAGGCCTTTGTGGATTCAAGGAAGATATGAGAAACTGGGGAAATTATGTTTTCAGTATGGATGGTTGGGTCATGATGAAAGAGAGTGTACCAAGAATGATCGAGCCAAAGTTCGGGTGGCTCACTCACCAGAGGTGAATGCCTATGGAGGTTGGATCCACGCTAAGTCGGCGTTCGATTCATGCTACATCGGGTTGGAGTTTCTGATCGGAATGGGGAAACACCGGGTCGCGGTGGCGTGGCTTGCCAATATCGACAACGGAGGTTATTTCACCGATAAAATGAAGAGGCGGTTGTTAAAAGCAGGGGGTGATTTCGTGCCAGAATCCATCCCGCCGGGATTCGAGGCAAGGAATCCGGAGACCAAAAGCCTTTCCTTGGATCCGTTGGTAGACATGAAGGATAAAGACAAAGGACTAACACTGACAGGGGCAAAAAAAAGAAGGGATGTGGAACCCGGAAAAAAATCTGGGATCACCGACAGGTAAGATTTTGCGGGATATGGTGGTGGTAGCTGGGATTTCGGCACAGGGTGCGTCAAGTGCAGGGAGTGAGGCACAAAAGGTGTCAGAGGAGGTGTGTCTGTGGAAAGTGAGGGACATGGGGTTTAATGAGAACAAACCCTTATGGCCAAGAATTACAATTGGAGGGCCTGATGGGCTTTAGGAGATGTCGGTTGGGCCAGATGGAATTTTGGTTGAAGGGGATTTTATTTTGCCTTATAAAAAATGGGAGAAAAACGTAGAGGCTGGGCTGGGCTTTGGAGGGATGAAAAATGGGGCTAATAATCTGGATTTGGCTGAAAAGAGAGAAGAGAATAACTGCGATTTAAATGCCAAAAGAAAAAAGTATGTCTACGATGATGAAAGTGGAAGTGTAAAGCAGGCTAAACAAAACACGGTAGAGTTTGAGGTTCATAGCGAGGCGAAGGTGAACAAGGAGGTGGGGTTAAGGAGCTGGCTATTAATATGGCCAATGCTTTCACGCCAGGTGTCTCTGCTGGACCAAATGTGGGGCGAGGCAGAAAAGTGGTTGTCCCGAAGAGAAAAATTTCAAGCAAAGGCAAAGGATAGAGAAGTCTGGGGTGGAGAACGTGGGGGATGTACCCATTACTATCATTTCATCTAACATGGCCGAGGAGGCGGGCCTTAACAACCCCCTACCTCGTCAATGTTAGTTCTCTCTTGGAATTTCCGGGGTCTCAATAGAGACACGGCTATGGAGGCTCTTTGGAGTCTCTTGGGGAAGGCAAGACCGGATATTGTAGTACTTATGGAAACAAAGATGGGTTACGGAAAAATGCGACACTTGAGGGAGAGGTTTGGGTTTTGGGGAGGTGCCGCAGTGGGAGCGGTTGGTTCGGCGGGAGGTATGTGTATTTGGTGGAGACGAGGTATCAAGATGGATATTTGGAAAGCAACAAAAAAACTATATTTGGGCTGTGGTGAGAGGTGACACGGGGGATGCGGATTGGGATTTGTTTGTAGTCTATGGTACGCCGTACAAAGAAGAGAAAGCGGGGTTTTGGGCCAAGATGACGGTGGAAGTAGGGAAATCTAGGAGGCCTTGGATTCTTTTGGGGGATTTAAACCTTATCCTCTCCGAAGACGAAAAGCGAGGAGGGGTCGCGGTGGCTTGGCACACTTGCAAGATTTTGAGGGGGTTTCTTAGAGATACCGGAGGAGTAGACTTGGGGGCGTGCGGAGATACTTTCACATGGACGACTGGTCAATCGGGAGATGATCGGATTTTCGAGAGATTGGATAGGGTCATTGCTTGCCCGCATTGGCTTCGTAAATTTGGGAAGGCGGGAGTGAAGCATTTTCAGATTTTGGGATCGGATCACGCTCCGACTCTTTTGGATAGCTTCATGTTTGACGAGAAAGGCTTCAAACCCTTTAGATTCTTTGAGGCTTGGGCGGATGATGACGAGTGCCGGGAGATGGTTGAGGCGGCTTGGAGGGGAGCAGGTCGAGGTCCGAGTTCGTGGAGACTTGCAAACAGGATTGAATTGGTTGGTAATTCTCTGAAGACTTGGCAACGAAAGAAGTGGACGTGTACTAGAGGCCGAGCGGAGGAGTGTGAGAGGAAGCTCGCGGAGATATAAAGCCGGGGTGCGAGGCCTAGTTCGCTTCAAGGAGAGAAGGCTTTGAAAGAGGAGCTGGCTTCCTTTCAAAAGACCACGGAGAAGATGTGGCGCCAAAAATCTCGGGAAGTTTGGCTGAAGGAGGGTGACTCAAACACAAAATTCTTCCATGCTGTGACGCTTATACAGAGGAAAAGAAATTATATTAGAGGCATAAAAAATGATGAAGAAGAGTGGTTGGACAATCGAGAAGAGATCGGTAATTTCCTCACCAACAAGTATAGAGAACTCTTCTCGACGGAGAACCTGGAATTCCCCGAAGGCTTGGAAGCGCTAATTCAGCCCATCCTCTGTGAAGCGGACAACAAGGAGTTGGAAGTGATTCCGACGTGTGAAGAAGTGAAGAAGACCGTGTTGGAATTGATCTAGGGTTTAAGAAAAAGTTTAACGCTTCGGTAAGCGGCGGAATTTTAAAAATTTTCTTTTTCAAGTAAAACGTTTTTACTAACCTAGACAAAGAGCAAGCACATGTAAATAAAAACTAATATGAGCATTAAAGATTACTAACCTTTCTCGAAGCTTGAACGTTGAGAAGCTTTTGGAAAGTTGAAACGTTCGTCTCCCTCGCAGCACGTCTCTCTTTCTTTCCTCGCCAACTCGAGCAACCACGATGGTTTCTATCACAAGAATCACTCTAGAGAAAAGGAATTAGTGAGTGGGCACTTTTAAACACGACGACTCGAGAACAAGTCTCAGAGTCGAAGAGCTAAAACCAGTAGGTCAAATGAGGACCTAGGTGCCAAAACAAAAAACCGAAATTGAATAGAGAGAGAGAGGAGAGGGGCGCCCAAGGTTCTAGAGAGAGAGTCTCTCAAATCTCTAAAACTTGGATAAATGAAATGTGTGGGATGAGGCTCCTATTTATAGGAGAGGTCTCACCTTTAATAAGGTAGTTTCCTCTTCTATAGAATATCACATATTCATGAGCCAATTTCCCCTTTTCCTTCATAGAGTCACACGGCCAAGACTTGCCAAGCAAGTCCTTGGATTTGTTTCCTCTTTTATTTGCTTCTCGCTTGACCCATATGGTCGAATTCCCTCTTGCCTCTTTGAGGAAATTTGTTTCCTCTTTTTCTTTTGGCAAGTATCTTGATACATTTATGCACAAAATATTCTCTCTTTCTCTTGGGTAGTGGGTGCCTAAAACATGCTAGAAAGGCCTTCTAGAAGCTTTTCCATTTGTTCGTGACAACATGAAAAAGGCACATTAAGAATTTTCAATAAAATTCTTATGAAATGAAATTAATCCACAAGGCCCAATAAAATTAATTTTGGCCGAGTGATACATGACATTAAATGACCTTGTCAAAAAATTTATTGACATTCATTTCATCCTATGTCTCAAAAGACAATAATACCCTTTTGACAATTTTCGTAAAACTTGTCTCGTTTTTGTTTTGACTTAGCTTCTAGTTTAACTATTCCTACTCGATGTGATTCGTGATAGTGACCTCATGGATCCAAATGAACAAAGCTTGAGCTAAACACTTGGACTCAAAAGTTCACAAACATTTTCCAAGTTTAGCTTAATGTCAACTGACTCCACTAAAGAGTTGACACTGAAAATCTCTCGGTTCAAATGAATTTATTTTCTACTCAAGAATTCAACCTAATTGTAATGAGTGGATTCACAGAATATTATCAGTGTTTATCCTTCATGAATATCATCAGCTAGTCGGGATTTACGAAATTACTATTTTACCCTTCTAGCTGTTATTTCCTCAACTCCTTTGTCGCTTGTGAATAAGTTAGAAACAATGTATTGACGAGGAGCTAACAAGCCACATTGTTTCATCCAAAAGAGTCAAGACTCAATTTGGACACTGGCCAGTTCATTTATTCACACTCAAAGGAACAAAGGATAAGGTGATATACATTACATTTCAACAATCTTGTATATGAATTCCATATCTATGAGAACTTCACAAAGTTACTCATGACATTCTCATAACTTAAAACTTCACCAATAGGTCATGTTCGGAATCACATAGTGAGTCCGAACTCTGACTTTCTCAAATGAGAATACGTAAGCTATGAAATGGCATGTCTCATTTCAGGATTAAGGTAAGCACGATGCAATTCATACGTAGTGGCTTCGAGACATAAGAGGTTAAATGGTTTGTTCTTATATTGTCTCTAGAAGTGCACTGGTCAATTCAGTACCTTCAGAAGATACCTAGAAGAACTATAGAGTCTTCAACTCTCAATGCCTCATAACCAAACATCATAGATTCTCCTAACAATCATACTAAGGTCAATAGTCATTTGACCCTTAGATTACGAATATATCGTTGTAAGCAAACTACGAAGAGTTTGTTCATGCAAATCTACATTTGTCTATTCGCAAGTTGTTAAGTTTGTTTATGAACTAAAGACTAGTGTTTTATCATAAAGCTTCAAACAGACAAGGAAGAATGAATGAACGTTTCAACTTTTTATTAATGAATAAGCAATTACAAGCAAGAGACTTCGTAAGACTTTATTACATCAAATGTATAAAATAAAGACTACAACTCTTCTTGTGGGCACCATTGACAACGGACCGTGTGGGAGATGCATCCCTTGAAAGCCCCCGATCCGGAATGCCTTCAAGGAATGTTCTTTCGAAAATATTGGGATATAGTAGGTGGAGATCTCGTCGCATTCGTCCAAGATTTTTTTCGGAATGGGAAATTGTTGAAGAAAATGAACTTCGCTCATATTGTCTTGATTCCAAAGACCGGTGGGGCAGATTCTTTTGAGAAATTTAGACTGATAAGTCTTTGCAACTTTAGCTTCAAAGTGATTACCAAGATCTTGACGGCTAGACTTCGGAAGCACTTGGATAAGATGATTTTCCCTTTCCAATCGGCTTTTGTCCCCTGGCGGTGGATAACGGAGAACACGATTCTTGCCCGGGAAATTATGGAGGCAATGAAGAGGAAGAAGGGATTGATGGGCATCAAGATCGATATTAGCAAAGCTATAACACACTTAGATATCTACATTATCTTTATAACAATTATTTTATTTAGATTAATTTATTATTATTAATTACTAGGCTGAGAGTATGTAATCATGTGTGTGAACAAATCTTTTTTTTCTTGCTGATGCTTGTCCCTCGTATTGCACAAATCTGTTAACGCGTGACAACTTTTTTTTTTCACAATATAATTTGTCAAATTTCGGTGATGATCAGCGTGATATACGGTTGCTTGTGTATATATATGTGCAAACCATCCAAATTTTTCAAGACACACTCACTACACAAAAATAAAATACCGAGCGGTGGTTTTCGTTCTTTTGCTCTTACTGCTCTTTTAGGTAAAATACTACTATCACCAATTATCTATTCAATATTTTGTTGTTCATTTGATTACGTACATATTTATATACTATCAGTTAGTGGTCATATATAGGATTATCAGGTTTATTCTTATACATATAATGAGTTTGTTTTATTATTTACGTATAACATATATATATATATATATATATATATATATATATATGTTTTCTATCTTAAACTTAGTGCCATACACTTTACGTACTATTAATTTATATTATACTTCATATAAGTAATAGTTTGTTTCTTCTTCCCAGTACTAACATTATACATTAAGGTTCTTTAATAATAGTAGTAGTAATAATAATAATAGAAAAAAAAGGGGAACTTTTATCGAAGATCATACTTATACGGTACTATATTGAATTTAATATTCTCAAGTATATTTCATACTAATATTTATACACGCATACATATATATACATACATATATTTATAAAGTTATTTGTTTGTACCATTAATTTTATAATTACCACTACTGACTTTATTATTTAAACTTCTACCTTACTGAAGAGATCATAACAGCCTAGATTACTGTTTAATATATACATATATAATTTAAATATATATACATATCATAGATCAAGTATATATGCATCACCTTAATATTAGTGTTACACGAATAACCTTAAAGTCTTTTGGAAACCTCCTCGTAACCATAATTATACGTTTCATATTATTAATCTTTACTTTAACAAATACAGTAAAATTATCGGAGGCAACTTCGTCGTGAATGGTCGAGTTTCAATTCTCTTAGTCTTAGACATCTTTTTGAGTTTTTTTCAGGTAAGTAAACTTTACTTACTTGCATTAGTTAATAGATTTAATTTATGTATGATTATGTGTTTGTGGGAGTTATCTATTATATGCTTGATTGATTGATATATGTCATGATAGAATATTACATATGAAATTTAGATCTCAAGCATAGCATATCATGATAAATGAATCCAAAGTTTTTAAGGAATAAAGGAATAAAACACTCATAATGATATGAAAATGGTTTTCATAATGTAAAAGGTGTGTGTTTATGTCTGGAGGGCGCAATGGCAAGGGACACGGAGGACCGGCGTACCCACTGACTGAAAATGTTTTTAATGAAATGAATGACTATGCTAGGGAAGGTCCCTTATTTTCCTATTCATGATGGGGACAATGAGCCCGTTTCTGCGGGAGTATTGAGTGGTGTACGATTCCATGGTTTAATTCGTACTCTTCTCCCTCTAGCATAGAACAATGGATCCAATAAGGTTTAACAGGTTCTTTAACCACGGTCCATTGGTACCAAAAGAATAGGCACACACCGAGCGCTCGAATCAAAGAGAAAGATTTAAATCAACGAGATGCAAAATAATTTAGAGATACATGTTGCATTATCATGTCATCATTCACGTGCATGAGGTTTACTTACTGAGCTTTATAGCTCACCCCTTTTTCCCAAACTCTTTTTCAGGAGACGAGTAGTTGGTTACCGAACGAAGACGATGAGACGACTTGCGATGTGGCTAGTGGCAAATATATAATTAGTTATCTATTTTAGTACTAATTATGACCTTCTAATCTAAGTTTATTATTTAAATTTCCGCACTCACTCTACTATGTTTGAGGATGTATAATTATTGTCTTTTTATTTTCTAGACTTCTAATAGTTGAATATTACCATTTTGAAAAAAAATACTATGTTTTTGCAAAAATTTATGATATTGAGTTTTAAACGGTATTTTGAGTTTTATTAAACTATTAGATAAAAGTACGCGCTACAGTTTTTGGTATCAGAGCTCAAGGTTTTTAAATTCGGTTCTGTAGACTTATTTGCCCACTACGTCACATCGCGGAGAAGTCAAATCGGAATCGTTCGGTAAGATAGAATATAAATAATGCTAATTTTAGTTACTATGACTATGATAGTTCAAGTTATATTTTATATATAACTGAAACTATTGTTTTTATTGCAATTTATAAAGAATGGTTGTCACTCGGGGCAACGGAATTGGAGAGAATCATTGTGGAAGTCAGAATGGTTATCACTCGGGGCAAGGTGAACCCCTGACAATGGAGGCCTTCTTGCAAGAAATGACTGCTCTAGGCCAAGCTCAAGCGCGTGAAGCTCCTCGTCGTAATGCACAGCCACACAACACCATTGTTGAATTCAAGAAGTTGTCTCCTCCTGCTTTTGGTGGAACCACTGAACCATTAGAAGCTGAAAAATGGTTGACTGAGATCGAGAAGACCTTTACGGTGTTGCCTTGCACTGAAGAGGAAAAAGTGTCGCGTGCTGCGTACATGCTTCAAGGAAGTGCTCATGATTGGTGGCTTATGGTGCAACGTCAACATGAAGATGATGGTCTCCTCACTTGGAATGGATTTCGGGATGCATTTTATGACAAGTATTTCCCCGAAAGTGTCCGTAGACAGAAGGAGGACGAGTTTATAAAGCTGCAACAACGTAGCAAGACGGTAGCCGAATATGAAGCTGACTTTACTCGGCTGTCAAAGTTTGCTCCTTCTTTGGTGGCCATAGATCTGAGTAGAGCTCGTCGGTTTGAAAGCGGATTAAGGCCTCGTATCAAGGAGGCTATTATTCCTTTTGAGCTAACTGAGTATAGCAAAGTGGTGAGCAAAGCACTTTTGATTGAGAGAGCCCTGATGACAACTCATGAAGAGATCAAGACTCATCATGGCAGTTCCAGTGGAGGTGGATCAAAAGGGAAGTCATGGGGGAATCAAGGAAATAATCAAAAGAGGAAGTTTGAGGGCAACAACAACCGAGGTGGAAACCCACAGGATAAGCAACAACGATCAACTTGTCCAAGGTGTGGCAAAGAGCATCGTGGGGAATGCCTTTATGGAACCAACACCTGCTTTAGGTGTGGGAAGCCATGGCATATTGTTCCACATTGCAAAACAAACATTGGGACATTCAACAAGAGCGCTAATGGCCAGAATAAAACGCATGCAAGAGTATTCACCTTGACAGAGAAAAAGCAGAAGAATCACCATATGTTGTTACATGTGTTATTGATATCTACGGTCTAGCTTGTAGAGTTCTCATAGATTCAGGAGCGAGCCATTCCTTTCTTAGTGTACAGTTTGCTGACAAGATCGGCAAAACGCCTTCGTCCACTACCTCATTATTTAGTGTGTCCACTCCATCTGGAGAAGTGATGGAGTCAAAGAGTAATTTGAATAAATGCCCTATAAGGATCGGAGATCGCGTTTTAGCCGCCAACCTTGTCATCCTCGTTCTTGGGATGGATTGGCTACACAAATATCATGCCACCATTGATTGTCACAAAAAGGTGGTAACTTTTAAACCCCCAAATGAGCCAGAATTTAACTTCTCTGGATCTAAGCCCAAGTTACGTATTCCTATCATCTCTGCAATGAAGGCTAGAAAGATGTTGCTCAAGGGATGTGTTTGTTACTTGGCATCAATCTTAGCTGATACGAACGAGGGATCGTCAGTAAAGGATGTACGAGTAGTGTGCGAGTATCCTGATGTCTTTCCTGATGAATTGCCAGGGTTGCCTTCAGATCGAGAGATTAAATTCTCGATTGACCTTTTCCCTGGTACGGCTCCAATTTCTGAGGCCCCATATCGGATGGCACCTGCTGAGTTGAAGGAGTTGAAAGAGCAGTTGCAGGAGCTACTCGACAAGGGTTTTATCCGACCTAGTTTTTCGCCTTGGGGAGCTCCAATTTTGTTTGTTAAGAAGAAAGATGGGTCTATGAGGTTGTGCATTGATTATCGTGAATTGAATAAGGTCACGATAAAGAACAAGTACCCACTTCCTCGTATCGAAGACTTGTTTGATCAATTGCAGGGTGCTAGTCATTTCTCAAAGATTGATCTACGGTCAGGATACCATCAATTGAAGATAAACGAAAATGATGTGTCAAAGAGTGCCTTTCTACAAGGTATGTGCATTATGAATTCTTGGTAATGCCTTTTGGTTTGACTAATGCACCCGTCGCATTTATGGACTTGATGAATCGGGTATTCAAGGAATACTTGGATCAATTTGTCATCATTTTCATCGATGACATACTAGTGTATTTGCGGTCTGAGGATGAGCATGAAAGACATCTAGGAATAGTGTTAGACACGCTTCGAGACAAGCAATTGTACGCTAAGTTCTCAAAATGTGAGTTCTGGCTAGATCGCGTTCCTTTTCTTGGCCATGTTGTCTCTAAAGATGGTATAGCCGTGGATCCAAGCAAAGTGGAGGCCATTAAAAATTGGCCTACACCAAAGAACGCAAAGGAGGTGCGAAGCTTTCTTGGTTTGGCCGGCTATTATCGGCGCTTTGTAGATGGATTTTCTCGAATCGCATCGTCGATGACCCAATTGACAAGGAAAAATGTCAAGTTTTTGTGGACCCCAAAGTGTGAAGAGAGCTTTCAAGAGTTGAAGAAGCGGTTGACGTCAGCACCTGTCCTAGCGATTCCAGCAGGAACTGAGGGGTTTGTGATATATAGTGATGCTTCTAAAAATGGACTCTTGTGCATGTTAATGCAACATGGGAAAGTAATAGCTTATGCTTCTCGACAGTTAAAGGATTACGAGAAGAATTATCCAACCCATGATCTCGAGTTGGCTGCGATTGTTTTTGCTTTGAAGATTTGGAGGCATTACTTGTATGGAGTTAAATGTGAGATTTTTACGGACCACAAAAGTCTCAAGTATATCTTCACACAGAAGGATCTGAATATGCGGCAACGTAGATGGCTTGAATTGGTAAAGGACTATGATTGCAATATTAGCTACCACCCAGGGAAGGCAAATGTAGTTGCAGATGCTTTGAGTAGAAAGAATCATGGAAGACTCTCAATATTGCAATTCATACCATATCATTTGAGGCGTGAGATCTATGATTTTGAATTGGAAATGGTACCTCAAGAAGATCCAAGCTATCTTGCCATGTTATCAGTGCAACCCACTCTACTAGAAAGGATTAAGTCTGCCCAGTTAAGAGACCCATTAGTTGCTCAGTACAAAGCTCGTGTAGAAGCTGGAAAATTACATGAGTTCTGCATAACGGGTGATGGGGTCCTGAGATATGGAAATCGCTTGTTTGTTCCCAACATCGAAGAGCTGAAGAAAGAGATTCTAAATGAAGCTCATTTTACTTCGTATTCGGTACACCCCGGTGGTACCAAGATGTTCCGGGATTTGAGTCATCACTACTGGTGGGTTGGTATGCGAAAAGACATTGCTGAGTTCATCGAGCATTGTTTGACTTGCCAACAAGTGAAAGCTGAACATCAACGCCCTTCTGGTCTCTTGCATCCACTTATGATACTAGAATGGAAATGGGAGCACGTTGGAATGGATTTTGTAGTCGGACTACCAAAGACACAAAAAGGTTACAATTCGATTTGGGTGATTGTTGATCGTCTTACCAAGTCGGCTCACTTTCTCCCAGTCAAGAAGACATACAATATGGATCAGTATGCTGAGTTGTACGTGGCGGAGATTGTGCGACTACATGGAGTACCCTTGTCAATAGTATCAGATCGGGATCCAAAGTTTACTTCTACCTTTTGGAGAAGCTTGCACAAAGCTATGGGGACACAACTGAGATTTAGTACTGCTTTTCATCCCCAGACTGATGGTCAATCAGAGAGAACGATTCAAACCTTAGAGGATATGTTGAGAGCTTGTGTGATCGATTTTCCAGGTTCATGGGATAAGTTCTTACCTCTGGTCGAGTTTTCGTACAATAATAGTTATCAAGCAACGATCGGCATAGCACCTTATGAAGCTCTTTATGGGAGGAAATGTAGGTCACCAATTCACTGGGATGAAGTTGGAGAGAGAAAGTTATTGGGTCCCGACATGATCCAACAAACAGCGGAGATTGTTGATAAGATTCGATGTCGAATGCGTACAGCTCAAAGCAGACAAAAGAGTTATGCTGATAAGAGAAGAAAGTTGTTAGAGTTTGAAGTTGGTAACATGGTATTCTTGAAGATCTCTCCAATGAAATGAGTGATGAGATTTGGTGTTAAAGGGAAGCTTAGCCCTCGTTTCATTGGACCTTTTGAGATTTTGAAACGTGTTGGAACCTTGGCTTATGAGTTGGCTTTACCGCCAGCGTTGACGGGTGTTCACAACGTTTTCCACGTTTCAATGTTGAAGAAATACGTGTCTGATCCGTCTCACGTACTGAATTACGAACCACTAGCTCTTCGAAGTGATTTGTCCTACGAGGAAGTTCCAGTACGTACGTATTCTAGATCGTGAAGTGAGAGAGCTAAGGTCAAAGGCTATCTCTCTAGTCAAAGTCCTTTGGAGAAATCATGCCGTGGAAGAAGCGACATGGGAGCGAGAGGAAGAGATGCGTGCAAAATACCCCCATCTTTTTGGTACGTTTAATTTCGAGGACGAAATTTATTTTAAGGGGGTAGAAAATTATAACACACTTAGATATCTACATTATCTTTATAACAATTATTTTATTTAGATTAATTTATTATTATTAATTACTAGGCTGAGAGTATGTAATCATGTGTGTGAACAAATCTTTTTTTTCTTGCTGATGCTTGTCCCTCATATTGCACAAATCTGTTAACGCGTGAAGACTTTTTTTTTCACAATATAATTTGTCAAATTTCGGTGATGATCAGCGTGATATACGGTTGCTTGTGTATATATATGTGCAAACCATCCAAATTTTTCAAGACACACTCACTACACAAAAATAAAATACCGAGCGGTGGTTTTCGTTCTTTTGCTCTTACTGCTCTTTTAGGTAAAATACTACTATCACCAATTATCTATTCAATATTTTGTTGTTCATTTGATTACGTACATATTTATATACTATCAGTTAGTGGTCATATATAGGATTATCAGGTTTATTCTTATACATATAATGAGTTTGTTTTATTATTTACGTATAACATATATATATATATATATATATATATATGTTTTCTATCTTAAACTTAGTGCCATACACTTTACGTACTATTAATTTATATTATACTTCATATAAGTAATAGTTTGTTTCTTCTTCCCAGTACTAACATTATACATTAAGGTTCTTTAATAATAGTAGTAGTAATAATAATAATAGAAAAAAAAGGGGAACTTTTATCGAAGATCATACTTATACGGTACTATATTGAATTTAATATTCTCAAGTATATTTCATACTAATATTTATACACACATACATATATATACATACATATATTTATAAAGTTATTTGTTTGTACCATTAATTTTATAATTACCACTACTGACTTTATTATTTAAACTTCTACCTTACTGAAGAGATCATAACAGCCTAGATTACTGTTTAATATATACATATATAGTTTAAATATTTATACATATCATAGATCAAGTATATATGCATCACCTTAATATTAGTGTTACACGAATAACCTTAAAGTCTTTTGGAAACCTCCTCGTAACCATAATTATACGTTTCATATTATTAATCTTTACTTTAACAAATACAGTAAAATTATCGGAGGCAACTTCGTCGTGAATGGTCGAGTTTCAATTCTCTTAGTCTTAGACATCTTTTTGAGTTTTTTTAAGGTAAGTAAACTTTACTTGCATTAGTTAATAGATTTAATTTATGTATGATTATGTGTTTGTGGGAGTTATCTATTATATGCTTGATTGATTGATATATGTCATGATAGAATATTACATATGAAATTTAGGTCTCAAGCATAGCATATCATGATAAATGAATCCAAAGTTTTTAAGGAATAAAGGAATAAAACACTCATAATGATATGAAAATGGTTTTCATAATGTAAAAGGTGTGTGTTTATGTCTGGAGGGCGCAATGGCAAGGGACACGGAGGACCGGCGTACCCACTGACTGAAAATGTTTTTAATGAAATGAATGACTATGCTAGGGAAGGTCCCTTATTTTCCTATTCATGATGGGGACAATGAGCCCGTTTCTGCGGGAGTATTGAGTGGTGTACGATTCCATGGTTTAATTCGTACTCTTCTCCCTCTAGCATAGAACAATGGATCCAATAAGGTTTAACAGGTTCTTTAACCACGGTCCATTGGTACCAAAAGAATAGGCACACACCGAGCGCTCGAATCAAAGAGAAAGATTTAAATCAACG
Source organism: Urtica dioica subsp. dioica (assembly GCF_054948205.1). NCBI lineage: Eukaryota > Viridiplantae > Streptophyta > Magnoliopsida > Rosales > Urticaceae > Urtica > Urtica dioica. Next base: position 43,788,655 of record NC_142757.1, on the reverse strand, counting down.
AGATGCAAAATAATTTAGAGATACATGTTGCATTATCATGTCATCATTCACGTGCATGAGGTTTACTTACTGAGCTTTATAGCTCACCCCTTTTTCCCAAACTCTTTTTCAGGAGACGAGTAGTTGGTTACCGAACGAAGACGATGAGACGACTTGCGATGTGGCTAGTGGCAAATATATAATTAGTTATCTATTTTAGTACTAATTATGACCTTCTAATCTAAGTTTATTATTTAAATTTCCGCACTCACTCTACTATGTTTGAGGATGTATAATTATTGTCTTTTTATTTTCTAGACTTCTAATAGTTGAATATTACCATTTTGAAAAAAAAATACTATGTTTTTGCAAAAATTTATGATATTGAGTTTTAAACGGTATTTTGAGTTTTATTAAACTATTAAATAAAAGTATGTGCTACAAAAGCGTATGACCAGCTTGAGTGGAGGTTCATAATCCAAGTCTTGAAATGCTTTGGTTCATCGGAAAAGGTCCTAGTGCTTATTGAATAATGTGTTACGACGGCTTCCGCGACCTTGCATATTAGACAAGGTGATCTGTTGTCTCATTATCTCTTCATAATAGCGTCCGAAGTCTTGAGTAGGATGCTTATGAAAAAGGAGTGGCTTGGGAAGTTTCATGGCATTAGCATCGGGAGAAATGTTCCAAGTATCTCCCATCTCATGTTTGCGGATGATGTTATTCTCTTTTGTCAAGCTAAGGAAAATGAAGTGGAAGTGATTATGAAGTGTCTCGATGTGTACCAAAGATGGTCGGGCCAAAAAATCAGCGTTAAAAAATCCGGGGTTATTTACTCGAAGAATTGCAAGGATTGGGAGCGTGAGAGGTTGAACTTGAAGTTGGGAATGAAGTCTTGCGATGAAGATATCACATATTTGGGGAATCCCCTCTTTTTGGACCGAAACCGTTCAAAAAGCTTCAAAGTTCTCAAAGATCGAGTGTACTCTCGCCTTGAAGGATGGATGGCGAAGTCGATTTCTAAAGCGAGTCGAGGTACTCTCATCAAGTCGGTTGTCCAAGCTATCCCATCATACGCTATGTCTACTTTTCGGCTTCCAAAAACCTTTTGGCAAGCCATTGAGAAAGACTCTTGGAAATTTTGGTGGACCGGTGACGTGGCTAAGGAAAAAAAATACGGCTCTAGTGGCTTGGGATACATTGTGCAGCCCAAAGAAGAGTGGTGGGCTTGGGTTTAGAAACTTGAATGATTTTAACCGAGCCTATTTGGCTAAATTGGCTTGGTGTGTAGCTTACAAACCGGAACTGTTCTGGGTAAAGATTCTTACAGCATATATTGCAATGAAACACCCTTTCTGCAAAGTATGCTGAAGACGACGGCCTTCGGTGGGTGGCGTGACATTCATTTGGAGAGAGATCTGATTCTAGAAAACTCTACGAGGCTGATTGGGGATGGAAAAATACGAGGGTGTTTACTGATCAGTGGCTTGGGAGTGAGAGGATTGAGCGGACGGAGAACAATGGGATTGCGAGAGATACAAGAGTCAGTGATTTGTTCAAGTCTAACTCTCGAGTTTGGGACCGAGAGAAAATCGAGCAGGTCTGTGGCGTGGAATATGTGGGAAAAATCTCTAAGATCAAGGTCCGGCCGGCTCCGTTGAGGGATAAGGGGATCTGGATGAGAACTCAGTCTAGAAATTTCAGTGTCAAATCGGCGTACAAGGAAATCAACAAAGTTGCCTTCGATCCTAATGACGGAGTGTGGGCCGAGGTCTGGCGAACCCGGATCCATGAACACCATAGATTGTTCCTATGGAGATTGGGAAGAAATCGTCTCCCTACGGCGGAGCACCTGGCGGTGTGTATGTCGGGGTTAGATGTGAGTTGTAGGGTGTGTGGTGAAGAGATAGAGTCGATATGGCATCTTTTCTTCCGGTGCGACACGGCGGCGCGTCTCTGGTTCACGGTGGCGTTTGGTAAGAAATGGGAGAGTGATCCGGCTAGATCAGGCTTGGAAACTCTGAAGCTTTTGATCCAGTGCAACACGATGATGAAGGACAAACTGGGAGATGACGTTTTTAGTACTATGATGTTGGAATTATGGAGCAACTTTGGAAGAATAGGAACCAGAAATTCTTTCGGGGATCGCAACCGTCTTTCATGGTGTTGGTTAATAATACTCAGCAGCTTGTTCTTGATATTGGCAAGTTTAAGACGGCGAACAGCTTCTCAGAGGGCCTACATCGGGAGTGGGTCGAGAAGCGGTGGCAAAGGCCATCGGATAACGTCACAAAAATCAATGTCGACGCTGCATTTTCAGAAGCAGGGGCGACGGTCGGAATCGTCGCCAGAGATGAGCGGGGAAGTGTTCTGTGGATGTGGAGGAGCAAGATGCAAGCGGGTAGTGTCGTGGAAGCTGAAATGATTGGAGTTCTTATGGGCGTGCAACTTGCGAAATTCAGGAACCATCGGAGAATATTAGTGGAGGGCGATAACAAAGCAATTATGGACTCTCTCGTTCGGCGAAGAAATTGTCCGGTTTGGCATTGTATCCCTCTGTATGAGCAAATATTATCTCTTAGTGATGGTCTTAGTAGTTGTAACTTTGTGTGGAATCATAGAGATTGTAACCAAGTGGCTCATGGTTTGGCCAAATGGGCTCTATATTCTACTGGTTTTGGTTTTTGTAATTTGGGAAACATCTTGTCCTATGTGAAAGATGTGATTGTAAGGGATACTATTATGGAATGAATGTGGGGTGCTCTGGTTTGGAGGCCCCTCGGTTTCTTAAAAAAAAGAGAAATAAAGATATATATATATATATATATATATATATAATATAATTTAGGGATTTCGAGATATATTGATAATAACTTAATAAAGAGTAATATACGCTTATATAACCACAAAGGAAAAATGAAAAATGACTAAAGTATCCAAACACAATCATAATATTATAAGTATTGAGAGTTTGTCAGCTATAAAGCGGAAGCGTGAAGTAGAGTGAGTTTTTGAGAACAAATCAGCAATATGAAGATAAGAAGGAACATAAGGCGATACGATCCAAACACAATCATAATAATATAAGTATTGAGAGTTTGTCACCTATAAAGTGGAAGTGTGAGGTGAAGTGAGTTTTCGGGAACAAATCAGCAATATGAAGATAAGAAGGAACATAAGGCAATACGATCCTATCAAGTTGTAAATGATGGCGTGTGATATGAAAATCAAACTCAATATGCTTGGTCCGCTCATGAAAGACCGAATTACGAGCAGCCTGAATAGCACTCTGATCATCACAATATAGCGCTCTATGATGACGTAGAATAACTCCCAGATCAGCGAAGTAACCAACATAACCAAACAATTTCACATGTAGTTGAGACCATAACGTGATACTCAGCTTCGGTGAAAAATCGAGAAATGATATATTATTATTTCTTACTCTTCAAAGAGATGAGAAAGTCCTCAAGAAAAACGAAGAATCCAATGGTAGACTTGCTAGGATCACCAACCAATCGGCATCAGAGTAGGCGCGCAACTCTAATGATGATGAAGACGGAAACAAGAGACCTTGGAACTGAATACCACGAAGATACCTAAGTATATAAAGAACAACGTCCTAATGAACTGTGATAGGGGAGTGAAAAATTGATTGACAACATGTGCAATATTTGGACGAGCCGTGAGATAAACCAAGCTTCCTACCACCATGCGGTATAGATTAGGATCGGACAAAAGAGACCCATCTGATGGAGAGTAACAAGTGTTGGTTTCGAGAGAAGTGTCAACAGTCCTGTTGTTAGAGAGATGTGCACGCTCAAAAATATCTACTATATACTTTGACTGAGATAGAAGGTAGTCATTTGGAGAAGAAGCCACCTCTATACCCATAAAATAACATAGCAAACTCAAATCTTTCATTACAAAACACCGGGCCAAGTCAGACTTCAATGATTCAATTCCATCATAATCATCACCATTAGTAATCATATCATCAACACACAAGGACAGAAAGATATGACTTGTACTTTTACACTTGACAAGCAAGGCAAAATCAGGTTGACTAGGAAGAGAGTCAAGATAGGTGATCACGGCGGAAAACTTCTCAAACCAAGCTCAATGAGCTTTTTTGAGACCATGAAGAGCTTGGCGGATTTTGCAAACACGTCCTGGTTGGTGCGCGACACCAGGGAGGGTGTCATGTGAACCTCTTCGTGAAGGTCACCATACAATAGTGCATTTTTTACATCCATTTGAGATATTTTCCAACGATGAACATAAGCTATCTCAATCATAGTGTGAATGGTCGTCATCTTCGCAACGGGCGTAATATTCTCTTCATTATCTATGTCATACTCTTGTGAAAAGTCTTTTGCAACCAGAAGAGTCTTGTAACGTTCCACGGCACTTTAAAAAAATGGCTTTTTCTTCCTTTTTCTTCCAAATTCCTCGTCACTAGGCTTGATCATTGTTTGATTCTTGGACAATTGGAACTCCCATCCCATCAACAACTCATTCCTCTACCTCGCGAGAAACTTCGGGTGCCTAAACAATTTGACCCTCTGATCCTGTAACAGCTTGGTTCCCCGTAACATGATAAATTTCGTCCTCCAATTCACAGACATTATGTTCTTCAAGATCATGGACGAGCTGAAACTCTAACTAAACATGTTGAGACGTGGATTCTTTAGCAATCCCTTGATTCAAACCAAATTCATCTATGTGAAGGCTCGATGAAGGAACTTTCGTTGTCGTTTCGTGATCGATCAAGATTGGCTCAGGGTACACAAGTTCCTCATAGATAATCGGAGAAAATCTAGCAGCCTAGAGATCTGCCTTGAGTTGGACCTCTATATCTTGTCACTGTTGGAATCGATCTAGGGTTTAAGAAAATAATTAACGCTTCGGTAAGCGGCGGAATTTTAAAAAATTTCTTTTACAAGTAAAACAGTTTTTACTAACCTAGACAAAGAGCAAGTACACGTAATTAAAAACTATTATGAGCTAAGAAGTTTACTAACCTTTCTTGAAGCTTGATCTTTGAGAAGCTCTTAGAAAGTTGCAACGCTCGTCTCCCCTCGCAGCACGTCCCTCTTTCTTTCCTCGGCACCTCGAGCAACCACGAAAGTTTCTATCACTAAATCACTCGAGAGAAAAGGAATTAGTGAGTGGGCACTTTTAAACACTACGACTTAAGAACGAGTCTTGAAGTCGCAGAGCTAAACACTAGGTCGAATGAGGACCTAGGTGCCAAAACAAAAATCGAAAATAAACTAGAGAGAGAGAGAGGAGTCGGCCACAAGTTCTAGAGAGAGAGGCTCTCAATCTCTAACTTATGTGGAATCAATAAAATGAAGGGAATGGGGGTCCTATTTATAGGAGAGGGGTTGGCCTTGGAAAGAAGTAGTTTCCTCTTATTTTCCAAGCCTTTATGAGCAATCTTTTATTACCCATTCCTATCAACATAGGCGCCCACCTCATTCAATCCACAAGGGATTAGTTTCCTCTTTTGTTTCCCTTATTGGTTGCCTTGGCCGATTCTCCTTGTTTCCTCATAGAGGAAATTTGTTTCCTCATAGAGGAAATTTGTTTCCTCTTTTTCTTTTGGCAAGTATCTTGATACATTTATGCACAAAATAATCTCTCTTTCTCTTGGGTATTTGGGCGCCCAACATCATCCTAGAAGGAGCTTCTAGAAGCTTCTTCATTTGTTCATAACAACATGAGAAAGGCCCATTAAGAATTTTCAATAAAATTCTTATGAAATGAAATTAATCCACAAGGCCCAATGATCAAGTCATGGCCGAGTGACATTAAGTCATCAAATGAACTTGTCAAAAAATTTATTGACATTCATTTCATCATTTGTCTCAAAAGACAAAAATACCCTTTTGACTATTTTCGTTTTTGTTTTGACTTAGCTTCCAGTTTAACTATTCCTACTCGATGTGATTTGTGACAGTGACCTCATGGACCCAAATGAACAAAGCTTGAGCTAAACACTTGGACTCAAAAGTTCACAAACCTTTTCCAAGTTTAGCTTAATGCCAACTGACTCCACTAAAGAGTTGACACTGAAAATCTCTCGGTTCAAATGAATTTATTTTCTACTCAAGAATTCAACCTAATTATGATGAGCGGATCCATTGAATATTATCTATGTTTACCCTTCATGAATGTCATCAGCTAGTCGGGATTTACTAAATTACCATTTTACCCTTCTAGCTGTTATTTCCTCAACTCCTTTGTCGCTTGTGAATAAGTTAGAAACAATGTATTGACGAGGAGCTAACAAGTCACATTGTTTCATCCAAAAGAGTCAAGACTCAATTTGGACACTGGCCAGTTCATTTATTCACACTCCAAGGAATAAAGCATGAGGTGACATACATTGCATTTCATCAATCTTGTACATGAATTCCATATCTATGAGAACTTCACAAAGTTACTCATGACATTCTCACAACTTAGTACTTCACCAATAGGCCCTGTTCGGAATCACATAGTGAGTCCGAACTCTGACTTTCTCAAATGAGAATACTAAGCTGTGAAATGGCATGTCTCATTTCAGGATTAAGGTAAGCATGATGCAATTCATACATAGTGACTTCGAGACATAAGAGGTTAAATGGTTTGTTCTTATCTTGTCTCTAGAAGTGCACTGGTCAATTCAGTACCTTCGGAAGATACCTAGAAGAACTATAGAGTCTCCAACTCTCAATGCCTCATAACCAGACATCATAGATTCTTCTAACAATCGTACTGAGGTCAATAGTCCATTGACCCTAAGATTGCGAATATATCGTTTTAAGCAAACTACGAAGAGTTTGTTCATGCAAATCTACATTTGTCTCTTCGTAAGTTGTTAAGTTTGTTTATGGACTAAAAGACTAAGGTTTTATCATAAAGCTTCAAACAAAGAAAGAATGAATGAACGTTTCAACTTTATTATTAAATGAATAGGCAATTACAAGCAAGAGTCTTCATGAGACTATATGACATCAAATGTACATAAATAGACACTACTACTCTTCTTGTGGGCACCATTGACAACAAACTCCCACTTGACTCAAAGAAGATGTGAGTAGTCCTACATGCCTAATCCCTCTCGAAGTTGGTCGAAGACCATGTTCGCTAGGGCCTTGCTGAATAGATCTACTTCACCTCCACGTCTCCGCGCTGCGCGATCTCTCGAATCAAATGGTATTTCCTCTCAATATGCTTAGAGCGCTTATGGCTTCTAGGTTCCTTTGAGTTAGCGACAGCCCCACTATTATCACAATAAAGGGTCATGGGCTCGTCGACGTTTGGAACAACTTCCAAATACTTAAGGAATTTTCTAAGCCATACAGCCTCTTTGGATGCTTCACAAGCAGCCACATATTCTGCTTCCATTGTGGAGTCAGCAATGCAAGATTGCTTAATACTTCTCCACACAACAGCTCCACCATTAAGGATGAACACAGATCCCGAAGTGGATTTCCTGGAATCCTTATCCGCTTGAAAATCGGAGTCGGTATATCCCGTCATAGTCAGGTCAGTACCTGAGTATGTAAGCATCAAGTTCCTAGTTCTTCGAAGATACTTAAGAACATGCTTAACAGCAATCCAGTGCTCGGGTCCAGGGTTGGATTGGAAACGGCTTACTACGCCAACGGCAAAACAGATGTCAGGTCTAGTGCAAAGCATAGCATACATGAGGCTTCCTACGGCAGAGGCGTAAGGAATTTTCCTCATGTCTTCAATCTCTTGTGCAGTCTTGGGAGACTGGTCCTTAGAGAGTGAAACTCCATGCCTAAAGGGTGTTTGGCCCTTCTTGGAGTCTTGCATCGAGAAGCGATCCATTACCTTATCAATATAAGATGCTTGAGAGAGCGACAGGGTCCGGTTTTTCCTATCTCGAAAGATTTGGATCCCCAGAATGTACGCGGCTTCTCCTAGATCCTTCATATCGAATTGCTTTGCCAGCCAGACCTTAACCTCAGATAACTTACCCACGTCATTACCAATGAGTAGTATATCATCGACATATAGTACCAGAAACACAACTTTACCTTCGTGTATTAACTTGTAAACACAAGGCTCATCTATTGACTGTTCAAAGCTAAAGCTCTTTACAGTTTCATCGAATCTAATATTCCATGACCTAGATGCTTGCTTTAATCCATAAATGGACTTAAGCAACTCACAAACCTTGGTCTCTTGACCTTCTTCCATGAAACCGTCTGGTTGAGCCATGTAAATGCGCTCGTCAAGATTGTCATTCAGAAAGGCTGTCTTGACATCCATTTGCCAGATCTCATAGTCGAGAGCTGCAACTATGGATAGGAGTATGCAGATGGATTTAAGCATCGCGACTGGCGAGAAGGTTTCTTCATAGTCAATCCCTTCTTGTTGGGTATAACCCTTCGCCACAAGTCGTGCTTTGAACGTATCGACGTTCCCATCAGGACCCATTTTCTTCTTGTATATCCACTTACACCCTACGGGTTTAATCCCTTCAGGAAGGTCTACAAGTTTCCAGACTTTTTTGACATACATCGAGTGCATTTCAACTTTCATGGCGTCAAGCCAAAGGTTTGATTCAGAACAAGCCATCGCTTGGCTATAGGAAACAGGATCATCCATGTCAGAGACGGCTACAGGAGAGTCTCCATAAGACATGTACCTGTCAGGCTTTTGAGTAGCCCTCCCACTACGTCGAAGTACTACTTGACGAGATTCTGATGAGTTATGTTGTGTTTCAGTTGGGGTAAGAACAGTTCTTACAGATGAGTTAGAAGCTTCCTCACCCAACTTTTCTTCAAGCACAATTTTGCTTCTAGGTTTTGCATCCTTCATAAAGTCCTCCTCAAGGAAACGAGCATTCGTGCTAATGAAAGTCTTATCGTCCTCGGGACTATAGAAGATGAAACCCTTGGTTTCCTTTGGATATCCCACAAACAAGCATAATTCTGACCTACTAGCCAACTTTCTAGTCTTTTGCCTTAGCACGTGTGCAGGGCAACCCCAAATTCGGATGTGGCCCAAACTTACTTTACGGCCAGTCCATCTTTCATAAAGAGTACCAGGAACCGTTTTAGACGGAACTTGGTTCAGAATGTAAGCGGCTGTTTCGAGGGCATATCCCCTAAAGGAAGGAGGGAGTGATGAGTAACTCATCATTGATCTAACCATCTCCATAAGAGTTCGGTTCCTTCTCTCTGACACTCCGTTTTGTTGAGGTGTGCCAGGTGCGGTAAGCTGAGAAGCGATACCTTCTTCTTTAAGAAAGTCATCGAACTCTCCAGACATATACTCACCACCTCGATCAGATCGAAGGGTTTTGATCACTTTGCCAGTTTGCTTTTCCACTAAAGCCCTAAAGACCTTAAATACGTTAAAGGTCTCGGATTTGTGTTTGAGCAAATAGACAAACCCATATCGCGAGTAATCATTGGTGAAGGTAACGAAGTATTCGTATCCTCCACGTGCCTGTTGGCTGAGCGGTCCACATACATCAGAATGTACTAGTTCCAGCAACTCAGTGGCTCTTCGACCCTTATCGGAGAAAGGTCGCTTAGTCATTTTTCCTTCTATGCAGGATTCACAAGTAGGTAGTGAACCTATTGCAGAGGCTTGGAGTGGACCGTCCCTCACAAGTCTCCTAATCCTATCTAGACTGATATGACCAAGTCTCAAGTGCCAGAGGTATGTTGATTTTGTTAGATCGGAGGATTCAGAAAGTTTGATCATCTTTGCTCCCTAATTAGATCATTATCTATTTCGGTGTCTAAAAGAGAAGGTTGAGTGGGATAGATGTAGAAAAGAGCATTCTTCATACATGCATCAGTGACAAAAGAATTATCAGGAAACGAAATACAAATTCCATTCTTAATGAACTTTAAACAATAATCTTGCTCACGAAGATGAGCAATGGATATTAAGTTCTTCCCAAAGGTAGGAACAAAATAAACATTATTCAAGTTTAAAGTGCGGTCTTCAAAAGACAACGTCACGGATCCCACAGCCTTTGCAGACACCAGGCTCCCATCACCCCATTTGAAACAGAACTCGCCTTCCTCTAAGCTTTTGGTTTTCTTGAAACCATTCAAGGAACAACAAATATGGTTAGTAGCAGCGGAGTCAAGAATCCACGTTGATACATTATCAGCTACTAAGCATGCTTCGGTAACTAGTACAATACTATGTTCTTTTGCTTTGAGATTGGCAAGACAGTTCTTTTTATCGGCCTTGTGAAGTCTCTTCTTAGTTCCAGAGGCGGAGGCTTTTTGCTCAGTAGCATGTGCCTCTCCTTGATTCCTCTTTCTCTTAGTGAGACCTACAGCAGTGTGAAGTTCCTCCATAAGCTTGGTAACAGTGTACTCTAGCTTGTTAATGGAGTAGTTCATCTTGGAGGTATCAAGAGATGCGGGGAGAGTTTCTAAGATCACATCTATGACATTCTTCCCATTAATCTCAGATCCTAGGATTTCCATTTTACTCAGATGACTAATGATCAATATCATAAAGTCTCCAACAGGAGTCCTAGCCTTCATGTGACAGTTCGTAAACTGTCGGACTGCTTTTTGCCTTGCTTGACGCCTTTGCCCTCCAAACATCTCATGGAGATTGGTGAGCATGTTGGCGGCAGTCTTGATGTCACGATGTTGTTGTTGCAACACATTGTTCATTGATGCTAAGATATAGCACCTCACAATCTCATCGGAGCAGAGCCAGGCCGCCAAGGCGTCTTTGTCCTCTTGAGTTGAATCATTATTCGTCAGAGGAGGACACGGGGTGGTGAGCACCCATTTGTGCTTGGTAAGGATTATGTCGAGGTTATGTTTCGAATCTACGCAGTTTTTGTTTTCGAGTTTGTTCGAGGAAAGGATGATCGAGGGAAGGTTGAGAGACATATTGCCTATATAAGTTGAAACAAGTTTATGATTAGTCTTTGGTTTAGGATTTAAGTTTGTTTAAGACTTTATAAAATCCAAAGGTGTTATAAACCAAACGATAATTTACTCCTTCGAGGGAAGGCCGCAAAAAATCTCCATTTATAAGTAAATGACACATCATTAATGCTTAGCCAAGATGTCAATACACCAAATTTTGACTAACACCTTGTAAATTGGTTTGATCACTCACATCCTTTCGCAGGGCCTCGAGGGAGGATTACTAGGGATTGAGTCTAAGTGTGTAACCAACCACTTAGTCCAAAAGATTGACTTTGAAAAACAATCCGCCGAGGGGAGGTCTTGTCTCATTGTCTCACTTTCGGATTTAGCTCATTGAGCAATGATCAGTGCAAAGCGCCCTTGAGTACTCTCATTTAAGAGAGGGCCACGAGGGTGACTCTTTGTCTGGCGACACTTGCACTTCTCATTAGTGTTGGAGATCGTGGGTTACAAACAACAAGTATAACCCTCCCACTTAGTTTTTGGAGTTGGTTCATCGACTCTTATAAGTTCGGAAACAGATTTCATAGTTAGAGAGCGACAGAGCGGACAACTAGAAGAGAATCCTAGATCGTCATGTTCAGAACAGTATTAGTGCATAAAGGCACAAGGTACATACTCGATCTTTTCCTATTTTCTATTTCGGGAAAGTGCATGAGGGAAGTGTGAACTTCAACTCACTCGAACACTTGAAAGTTTGAGATTACACATCATTTTATTTTTCGGCTTGTCTACAAAGAGACCTCCCACTCAAATTTTCAAGAGCATATAGATTTTGAACATATGTGATATAGATATAGTTTTGAAAACATTTTGAAAACTTATTTGATTTGGATGACAAAATATTTTCAAGTTTGAAAGTGAAAACGGTTTTTCAAAATTCAAACTAGTTTTGTAAATACTCAATTTCAATTAAACTTTCAAAAATCAAAACATTTTAATCTTACACGTCATGTTTATAATCATATGAAGAAAAAAAATTTGCTCAAGAAAATTTTCTCACTAGAGTTCTATAACTCATGGTAGTGGGGCTGAAAATCCGGAATTCTAAAAAACTGGAGTTTCAGCACAGTCGCGCACCTCGGAGTAAAATCGCCATATCTGGTGGCTCCGATGTTCTTTTGAGCCATAACCGGTGGCATTGGACAGAGGACAGACAGAGCTTTAATTTGGTTCAAGAATCATTAAATTTTTATTTCTGAGCAGAGAGATATGCCACTTTTAATGCAGATTTACTCCAGCTCGAAGAAAAAGAAATAATTAAAGCTTGGTCCTTTTTAGGTGCGAAAAAGAATCTAGTGTAACGGAACGTTTTATGAAGGTTGTTAAAGCTTTTATTTGTGTTTTATTAGCAAGGTAATAAAAAGGCATAAAAGAAATAACAACAAGCATAAAACGATTCAAGTAAAAAAACTAAACTAATAAGACAAGAAAACTAGTCACAAAATTTTACTCGAAATTTCTCAAACCTTTAAAACACGTTTTTCAATATAAAAAAATAAAAACTTTTAGAACTGATTCTAATGTGTTTTAAAAACATCCCAAACTCATAGAAAATCAACATGATTTTTAATTTAAAGGCAAGAGCAATAAATTAAAAAAAAATCTAAGATAACAATTCTAACTTGTCACAAAATTAGTAAACTTTCGAAAACGATTTTCAAGCTCATAATTTTAAAAACATGTACATGCTAATCTTTGACCATAGCTCTGATACCATTTGTTGGAATCGATCTAGGGTTTAAGAAAATAATTAACGCTTCGGTAAGAGGCGGAATTTTAAAAATTTTCTTTTACAAGTAAAACAGTTTTTACTAACCTTGACAAAGAGCAAGTACACGTAATTAAAAACTATTATGAGCTAAGAAGTTTACCAACCTTTCTTGAAGCTTGATCTTTGAGAAGCTCTTAGAAAGTTGCAACGCTCGTCTCCCCTCGCAGCACGTCCCTCTTTCTTTCCTCGGCACCTCGAGCAACCACGAAAGTTTCTATCACTAAATCACTCGAGTGAAAAGGAATTAGTGAGTGGGCACTTTTAAACACTACGACTTAAGAACGAGTCTTGAAGTCGCAGAGCTAAACACTAGGTCGAATGAGGACCTAGGTGCCAAAACAAAAAATCGAAAATAAACTACAGAGAGAGAGGAGTCGGCCACAAGTTCTAGAGAGAGAGGCTCTCAATCTCTAACTTATGTGGAATCAATAAAATGAAGGGAATGAGGGTCATATTTATAGGAGAGGGGTTGGCCTTGGAAAGAAGTAGTTTCCTCTTATTTTCCAAGCCTTTATGAGCAATCTTTTATTACCCATTCCTATCAACATAGGCGCCCACCTCATTCAATCCACAAGGGATTAGTTTCCTCTTTTGTTTCCCTTCTTGGTTGCCTTGGCCGATTCTCCTTGTTTCCTCATAGAGGAAATTTGTTTCCTCTTTTTCTTTTGGCAAGTATCTTGATACATTTATGCACAAAATAATCTCTCTTTCTCTTGGGTATTTGGGTGCCCAACATCATCCTAGAAGGAGCTTCTAGAAGCTTCTTCATTTGTTCATAACAACATGAGAAAGGCCCATTAAGAATTTTCAATAAAATTCTTATGAAATGAAATTAATCCACAAGGCCCAATGATCAAGTCATGGCCGAGTGACATTAAGTCATCAAATGAACTTGTCAAAAAATTTATTGACATTCATTTCATCCTTTGTCTCAAAAGACAAAAATACCCTTTTGACTATTTTCGTTTTTGTTTTGACTTAGCTTCCAGTTTAACTATTCCTACTCGATGTGATTCGTGACAGTGACCTCATGGACCCAAATGAACAAAGCTTGAGCTAAACACTTGGACTCAAAAGTTCACAAACCTTTTCCAAGTTTAGCTTAATGCCAACTAACTCCACTAAAGAGTTGACACTGAAAATCTCTCGGTTCAAATTAATTTATTTTCTACTCAAGAATTCAACCAAATTATGATGAGCAGATCCACTGAATATTATCTATGTTTACCCTTCATGAGTGTCATCAGCTAGTCGGGATTTACTAAATTACCATTTTACCCTTCTAGCTGTTATTTCCTCAACTCCTTTGTCGCTTGTGAATAAGTTAGAAACAATGTATTGACGAGGAGCTAACAAGTCACATTGTTTCATCCAAAAGAGTCAGGACTCAATTTGGACACTGGCCAGTTCATTTATTCACACTCCAAGGAACAAAGCATGATGTGACATACATTGCATTTCAGCAATCTTGTACATTAATTCCATATCTATGAGAACTTCACAAAGTTACTCATGACATTCTCACAACTTAGTACTTCACCAATAGGCCCTGTTCGGAATCACATAGTGAGTCCGAACTCTGACTTTCTCAAATGAGAATATTAAGCTGTGAAATGGCATGTCTCATTTCAGGATTAAGGTAATCATGATGGAATTCATACATAGTGACTTCGAGACATAAGAGGTTAAATGGTTTGTTCTTATCTTGTCTCTAGAAGTGCACTGGTCAATTCGGTACCTTCGGAAGATACCTAGAAGAACTATAGAGTCTCCAACTCTCAATGCCTCATAACCAGACATCATAGATTCTTCTAACAATCATACTGAGGTCAATAGTCCTTTGACCCTAAGATTGCGAATATATCGTTTTAAGCAAACTACGAAGAGTTTATTCATGCAAATCTACATTTGTCTCTTCGTAAGTTGTTAAGTTTGTTTATGGACTAAAAGACTAAGGTTTTATCATAAAGCTTCAAACAAAGAAAGAATGAATGAACGTTCAACTTTATTATTAAATGAATAGGCAATTACAAGCAAGAGTCTTCATGAGACTATATGACATCAAATGTACATAAATAGACACTACTACTCTTCTTGTGGGCACCATTGACGACAGTCACACCTTCAGCTCCGCTTCGATCTTAATTTGGAACCTCTCGCCTCGACTTATTTCTAAAAGAAGCTGGACATTGGATCGACACTGAGCAGTAACTTTTTATTTCATCGTGAGTTTCAAATTTGAGTTTTTTCTTTCTCAATAAAAGCACGATATTTCAAATCCACAATCCTTCTCTTCTCTTGCACTATCTTCACTGTGGTCGGAGCCATCGAAGACTTCAACTCGTCAAGCTCATCCGAACCTTGGCAACATTCTATCTGAATGATTAAAGCACGAGTCTCTCAACCTTGATATCTTTACTTATCCATTTGTTCTCCAAAGTCACCTTGGAAACTCTCGCAACAGCGGCTTGGGCCTGGTCGAAAAGCTTAGCACTATTTTTCTTCAAAATCGACATTTTCAGCTCGTGTGCGATTGAACTCCTTAACTTTCTTTTTCAGTTCTCAAACCTTCAGATCGCCGGCCTCCTTCATGTTCTTTAGTTTTGCATGAAGAGACTTGATGTCTTCTTTAAGAACTCGGAGACGGGTAGAAGAATCCTGATCTCGCTTTTCGTCTAGCCACCAGAGCCGTCTCGTAACCAATGACCAAGTCATTGAATTTCGCGGAGGCGATGAATATAATTTTTTTATAGAGAAAGATATATATATACTATATATATATATATGTATATATATGTATATAGATCGGGTAAATAAAATATCTTCAACAAAAGTAAACAATACCGTGAAATCAAGCTCATCGTTGTTTTGTACTGGTCGATGTCAAGCATGGTCTCAGAGTCAGGGAGGTAGTGGCTTTGGTAGGTTATCCAACGAAGAAATATCCCACAAGCATTATGATTCCCGATCAGATGGGAGTTGTCGCTCTCATAAGGGAGAAAATTTTGCTCCGTATCCATAGCAGCTTGACGTAGCTTGCGAAATTACATGTCAAGGATGCGACCTCGAAGGCGAGCTAAAAATAATTCAGGATTTAATATTCAAATATACAAGTACACAAAGCAACAAACATACAGGATGCCTTACCTTTTCCTGCAAAATGAATGCTTCGTCCCAAAAGACTGATTAATTGCACTGAGAATCATTGAGCGAATCCCAGTCTATATCGCGAACTCGAAGTGCTACAAGAAGATCCCTGAAACACTCATCGTCTTTAGGAACTTTTGACAGTCACTGAAAAAGAGTCGAGATAAATCCATAGTTAAAATCCGTTTATCCTAAAAACAAACCTTCCATGCACAAGAACGAAAAATATTTTACTCGGATCTAATCCCAATTCCCCACTCTAACAATAGTATATCATAATAAGAACCAACAGTCAAGTCATGGTTCATCAATTTTAAAATAAAAAACTGTTTGTTCCATTTGTTATCCCGATTTGGGAATTTTGTAGTTACTTTCTTTTTAGGTCGGGAGAAACATAATACGATCTAGGATGTTTGGTATTTTTCATGATTATCAAAAAGACAGAATAAATCATCGGTAGTCAGCTCGAAGTCTGCATCAAGTCCGAGAAGTAAAAGAATGTTAAAAACCCTAAAGAAATTTGGATTCATTTGAGGAATCGTTATTTCCAATCAACCAATAAATTCGAGAAGAGATTCGGGGAGGAGAAAACGCAAGAAACACGTTTTAAATAAAACCTCATAAAAAACAGAATACCCCTCTAAAATATTACATTCTGTCTATTTCAATTACGGGGCTCAATTTCGATAGATGTAGGAATTTCACATTCCTTCCGGAGGCGAGCTACTTCCGTAGCCCGACGGAATACAGTAGGATTGTTAAAAGCCATTTTCGTATTTCTTTTTAAAAAAAGAGAGGGAAAGATAACTGGATGATAAAAATCCAAAAAAAAAAGCTTCAACAAAACTAGAGGAAATGAAAATGGCGAGAGAAATAGATAAAAATAAAAAATAAAAGAAAGAGAAAGAAGATACTTGGGTAATGAGAAAATGGCTTCGGTTGGAAATAACGAAGAGAGTAAAAAAATAATAAATCATATTTATACTGTGACCTTTCGAGTGATGAAACTATCATCGATTGATGAAATCGCATGAAATCAAGCTTAATGACGTGATGTTTGACGTCCGAAAGTTTGAAAAAGGAAGGATTGCAGTTAATTACCGATTGAGGTAATGATTCAGTTTCTTGCACAACAAATAAAATATATTGACGCATTGAGAAGACGTGTCTGGATGCGTGACACTACTACAAATATAGGCATCGGGTGCAACGAAATTCGCACCCGATGCCCAAAATGCCGTTGCGACTTTAGGTGCGACATTGTCGCACCCAAAAGTCCATCGCTAAAGGCTTCGGGTGCGACATGTCGCACCCATAGTCGCACCTATTTGGCTTCAGAAAATATCAAAAAACGAATATTAGATGCGACATGTCGCACCTAATACGTTATTTTAATTTAAAAAAATTACAAATTCACAGCGAGGGCTGAGGCCGGCGAGGGCGAGACCGGCGAAGGCTGAGGCCGGCGAGGGCTGACGCCGGTGAGGGCGAGAGAGGAGGGGCGATGAGGGCTGGGTCCGGTGGGGGCGAGACCGGTGCTGTTACGGGGAAGACACGGTCGTCGCGGTCTTGGATGGTGGAGGTGCTTTGTTGGAGGGCAGAGAGCAAAAGAGGTCGCGGTCTTGGGCGGCGGAGGTGCTCCGCCAAGGTGCTCGGCGCGCAGAGGGTTCTGTCGAAGGACGGGACTAAGACGCCGAAGGAGGAGCTCGTCGGATGTGGTCGAAGGAGGAGATTGTGTTCGACGACGTGTGAATGGCGAGCTCTGGCGCGGAGGAGGGGCGGCGAGGAGAGGGACGAGAGAGAGAGAGAGAGAGAGAGAGAGAGAGAGAGAGAGAGAGAGAGGCGATGTGAAGAAGAAGAAGGAGCGGTATTTTATTATTTTAACCTAATACTATACGGTGTGACATGTCACGGCTGTTTTATTGTATTGGGTGCGACATGTCACACCTAAATGACCATTAGGTACGACATGTCGCACCGGATACTAAAAAAAAAATTCATTTCAGGACAGTAAAAATAAGAGCAGAGATTTTAAGCCCGCCTAAAAATTTTAAAACTTTTAGGTGTGACATGTCACACCCGATACCACTTAAAACGATCGAAATTTTTGGTTTTCTGGAAAGGTATCTGGTGCGACATGTCGCACCCAATGCCCATTTAGGTTTATGTGCGACATGTCGCACCAGATACCCTTCCGCACCATATAATGAAATTTGTAGTAGTGTGAATTCGAAGAGTTTCAAGGGAAGGGAGGAAATTTATATGAGGATTGAAAGCGAGGGTCAACGAGATTTTTAGTTTGACAAATCATGAATGTTTTCCGAACTGGGAGGCTGATTGTTGTTAATTTACCCCGTCCACAGAGAAAGCCTGACAAACTAGGCCTCGCCAATTAAGAAAGAATGAGGAAACGAAGCAAGCCTGGCCCATCATGGAGAGACAAAGATTTAGTCCATCTCGCGTGATTGTTGATTTTGACAAAATCCACTTCAACATGCAGGTTAATGTCGGGCAGTGAGACGATGGGGGATAAGTTCCATCGTCATGAGGGAAATAGTGTCGTAGGACGAGCTGGGTTATTAAAATTGTGTCTATTTATTTACTGCTTTTACGTTTACGCATTAATCTAATAAATTACTTGCTCTCTCATCACTTACCATAAACAAGAGATACATATTTTCAAAGAGTATTTAAAATATAAAGGACAAGTCAAGCATAACTTGAAATATCAGAGAAGTTGACAAGATTTCACGGACAATTCAAAATATGAAAAATACCATGGCCACATAACTAAAGTCTAAATCCGATTAATTCTATTTCTCCAAAAAAAAAATGGTTTAAAGCCGTGACAGTTATAACTTATAACATGAATTGGGCGGTTTGAAAAAAATAAACCGAAAACGATCGCGAGCCCGAGCAACCCACTAACCACGAAAAACACTCAACTATAAAAGGCAAATTGATGCTGCAATAATGGTAATAAAGGGTATTGATGAGCATTAGAATGATTCCGAAACTATGGCATTGATGAGCATCAATTGTGATCAGTTTTATTTCATTTCAATTTTAGAATTTGGTGCATTGATTATGGTTTATTTCCTTTTGTACGCCCTTTTTCAACTCTATAAGTATTATTATCCATTGATGTAATTTGGTAGATTTTATGAAATAGAAAAAAGTAAGTCAACATTTGTGTTGCAATTTGCGATTATCTCTCTTTCCTATATTACGCTCTACATCAGTTGGTATCAGAGCCACTCCGATCCCTTCCATGTCGCGATGATTTGGATGACGCATATAGACGTGAAGAATTCGCCGGATTACGTCTACAATTGGAGGTCCTAACCCACTGCGTCGAAGCGCTTGTTCAACAGCGATCCGCAACGCCGTCGGCTCCTCTTGATGAATCCAATATCTATGCGGTGTTTTATGACGAAGCCGCGGAAAACGAGGTGGAGTACGCCGTCGCTATCTACGATGAGCCCGTGTATGACGAGGTTGTGTACGAAGAAGCTGTCTACGACGAGGCGGAGTACGCCGAAGCCATCTACGATGAGGCCGTGTATGATGACATCGTGTACGCCGAGAACGTATACGATGAGCCGATGTACGACGAGCCCGTGTACGACAAGGCGGAGTATGCTGAAGCTGTCTACGATGAGCCCGTGTACTCCGAGAACGTATACGATGAGCCGAGGTATGACAAGCCCGTGTACTATGAGACGGAGTACGAAGGAGTCCGATACGATGACAAAATTTTGGCACTGAGTAAGGTCACCGAAGTGGCTGTACCAAGCAAGTCAATTGAGATGAAGTCATGTTTAAATCCAACGGAGAGAATCACTATTATTTCGCTTTCGAGGGAAGTCATCGAGATGATCCCATTGAGTGTGGCAAACCAACGCCCACCGAGAGCAAGTCTCCTATATTGGATCGATGAGGACACAAAGAAAATAGAGGTGGATTCCATGTTGATTCCTAACAAGAAGCCTCCCGACAAACCACCCGTGTGAAGGCCGAGAAGAACAGTCTTTGTGAACCACTCAATGTCCATAAGAAAAAACACACCCTTATAAATTCGAGGACGAATTTTCTCCACTCCGGGAGAATGATGCGGAAATAATGGTAATAAAGAGTATTGATGAGCATTAGAATGATGCGGAAATTATGGCATTGATGAGCAACAATTGTGATCAGTTTTATTTCATTTCAATTTTAAAATTTGGTGCATTGATTATGGTTTATTTCCTTTTGTACGCCGTTTTCAACTCTATAAGTATTATTCTCCATTGATGTAATTTGGTAGATTTTATGAAATAGACAAAAGAAGTCAACATTTGTGTTGCAATTTGCGATTATCTCTCTTTCCTATATTACGCTCTACATCAGAAATGAAAAGAGAAAGACACGGCGCTCTACAGAACAACTAGAAATCTCACTTGTGGCACATGACTCTCAATTGTTTCCGGATATTAATTTGGACAATTGTTAAGCAATTGTAGTAACATATCTGGGCATCAACACATCCATATAAATTATTAAGCCCATCATCCCATTGGTACGTAAGTCACCAATGGGTAAATAATAACCAGCCCAATATAAATATAACACAGCCCGTGTAAAGTAATAATCTCACAGCAAATACTCAATCAAACGATGGAGCGCGCGGTCAGAAGTCAGAAGAAGACATCTGATAAACAGGAGGGACTACAAGTTGGTCAACGTTGAACTTGACGGAGGCAGACTCAAAGTCAAACTCCTTGAAATTAGCTGTTTGAGCGAGCTCTTCGACCTCCTCGACGACGCGGTCGAGCCTGGCCGCGGTCTCGACGAGAAGCGACGCGAACGCCGCCAGAGGAAGAGCCTCCGAGAATTCGAGGCTCGTGACGCCCACGCGCCGGCTCGTCAGACTCCTCAAACTCTTGTGATTCTTGTGCTTCAACCTGTTTGGTTCCGATTGGGGGTTTCTGGCGGAGGAGGAGCGGTCGAGGAAGAGGCGGGGCTGGGATTTGATGGCGGCGTTAAGGTCGTGGAGGGCTTGGAGGAGATTTTCGGAGAGGAGATCCGGCGAGCAGTGTCGCCGGATTCTTATGCTGTTTCCGAGATCTATAAGGACTTTCGATACTTCTGCGGCCAAGCGGATGCATGGGTCTTTGAACATCGCCCGGACCGATGTCGGAGTCTGCAAAAATCTATTATTAAAAGTGGCTCTAGAAAAGTTAACCAGGAGGGGCAAATTTTAAAAACAAATTTAGGATGGGTACATTTGAAAAAACAAATCTAAAATGAAGCTAATTTGTAAATTTTAAGGATAAATATATTTTAAAAAATGGGTCAAAATGTAAAAATAATAATTATATAAGCACTCATAGAGCCAAAAAAAAGCTAATCAGAAAGGGTAAATTTGAAAAGAAAAAAAAATCTTAAACGAAGCTAATTTGTAAACTTTTAAAGCAAATTTTAAAAAATAAAATAAAAATGAGATAAAAAAAATGTTATAAAAAAAAAAAAAAATTTGAGAAGGGTCACGTGACCCCACGGAGCTCATGTAAATCCGTGCCCGATCATAAGTTATAAGTTATGATTCATATCATGGTTTGTTATTATAAGTGGTGTTAGTTAATATATATATATATATATATATATATATATATATATATATATATATATATATAAATAAAAAATAAAAAAAGGGGTAATAAATTTTCACACTGAGAGTAGAAAATAAAACAAAAATGGATAAGAAGTTTTTTTTTTTTTTTTTTTTTTTTTTTGAAGGCAAATGGATAAGAAGTTTGTGACGGAAGATTTTATTATATTTGGATGTTGTCTTTTTATTGGTGCATAAGTTTGCAATTCATTTTTTATATATAAATAAATTTGTAATATATTTAATGCATTTAATGTATCAGTTTTTGGCTACGTTGATAGCAATTTTTCCAAGGCATCTGTTCAATTTTTTTTTTTAATTGAATCTCTGTTTTTCAACTAGCTCATTCTCCGCCTCCAAGCACATAATCTTATATATATATATATATATATATATATATATATATATATATATATATATATATATATATATATATATATATATATATATATATATTTTATTCATGAACAATGATTGTATAATTTAATTAGAATGATTAAGAGTCTATTACATTGTAGCTTGAGGCGATTAAACATGACATGAGAATGTCTTAAATTCCTAAAAGAGAAAATGTAATAGTTGAATTAAAACATATTTTAAAAATCGAAACAACGACTATTAAATATGCTCTACCAGACTACCACACAAAACAGAAAATTTATTTCTTGATTTTTTTATTTGAGGGAATTATTTCTTGATTTAATCACTGGTTAGTTAAGAATTAATTAATTTTCTTCCTTAAAAAAGAATTATCTAATTGTTATAGAGAATTTTCTAATGGATTAGGCACTGGATTATTTATTTTTAGACGATTTAACTGTAATCTAAATGAAAGTGGACCAAGGTGGCTAATTAGCTAGCTATTTTGCGTCTAAATAAATATACCTGAATTTCTGTTTGCAGACATCCACGTAGAGCCACAACAGTGTATCCAAAGCTACGAATGACTGTCCCAAGTCTAACGTACTTTTGCCATGGATATTTATGGCAATGCCTTGAATGCCTTGGTTCCCAGCTTGCTTGTTTAGCCTACCATCATTAATCATGTTTTATTTATTTATAAATAATAAAAATAGAATTATCGATAACTAGAGAAGTTATGTATATTGGAATAACTATAACAAATGTATTTCAATTATTAATTGATACCATTATCTCGTCAAGAGGCTTGGAGTCTAGAACAGCCTTGAAGACTTCGTAGATAGAATCTTCATCCTCCGAAAAGCTGTTCTCACTACTCTCGTCCATTTCTTTATCATTGAAATATTCATTCACACAAGCTAAAAAAAAAAAAAAAAAATCATTCATAAATCACGGAGTGTTTTTTCTTTTATAATTTTCAGAAACAGTTACACAATTTAACCATTTCAAAACCAATTAATTAACAAAATAATCAAAGTTTCAACGATTTTACTGAATAGTCAAATTTCTTTGTCTAAACTTTTGTTTCCAATATCCATAAATATATATTGACCCTTAAATATAAGCAATTAATTACATTGTAAAAAAAAAAAACTATTGACGGACTCAAATATTTATTGACAAGTATTTATTTATCAATTTTTTTTGTTGTAAATTATAACTATTTTACTATTTTTAATTATTTTACAAATCCACTAGTTTCAATTTCAATTGACAATTAGAACACCCTATAGTTAAAACCTATAAAACAAATTCAAATTTCAAGAACCTTCAATGGATTTGGCTAGGATATGAAGCTTGACGACAGTGGAGTCATGCAATTCCTCGCCGGACCAATTTGGAAAGATGAGAAGGCTCATGAGCAAGCAAATTGCGCAGCCAATGGCAATCGTGTAGAGTCGGTCGTGTGCGATTTTCAACACATGTTCAACTCGGTAACTCGACACCGTTATTAAGTTAAACGTCAAAAGAAATATAAGCACACCATAGTCATAGTTCTTCTTTATCTTTGGAAAAAATCTCATGTACGTCGCTATGGCTCCTAAGAAAATAAAATAAATAAAATTAAAAAGAGTCTTGTTAATTTTTTTTTCATTATTAATTAGCTTTGTATAATTACCAATGAGAAAAACGGAGAATCCGATGAAAACAGCTCGGAAAACACGATCGGACGAGTTTGCAATGTGCTCGATGAAAAACGCCAACGATCCTGCTAGAACCGTCCCTAATCCTCTGTTGAAACCTTTGCATAATGTTGCCCCTTTAAAAAAAAAAAAAAAAATTACAAAGCTATTAAAGAGCACTTGTTAGTAATATTAATAAATGATAATAATAAATAAAATAAAGTATTGTTGTTGTGTGTACCTGCAGTGAACTCTAGAACAACAACAACGGTCATGACAGCCCAAATGGCAGTTTGTCCAATGCTTTCAAACAGGGGCTCGATCAAGTACAGCAGCGACACCAGTGACAACGCTAAGCCCACTTTCAGCGCGTGAATCACACGTCTCGGGTCTTCTCTCCCGACCCGCCACGTGGCCCTCCACACCCGAACCGGAATTCTCTTTCCTCTTTCAGCGAACTCCCTTGTCTTTGTTTTCCAGTCACAGCTCTTCATTCCCATTTTATTATCGGCTTCCATTTCCATGCCTGCATGAACTTCTGGAACCACGTATTATTAATAAATGCTTGGCTGGTTTGTGAGAGAGAGGAAAGTCTGGCCAATTGTAACCAAACAGGTTTTGGTTTTTTTTGTTGGGAGAAATAAAATAATTTTATTGGAGGAGAACACTGAACACCATAATAAATGTGGATGTGATTGGGAATTTAATCAAATTGTGGGGTTGCTTGTGTTTTGATAAGTAAACTCCAAAGTTAGGCTACAGTGGGATTTGAGATATTTATTATCATAATATCTATCTAGATCATGAATCTAGATGCACATAGTGTGATTCAAAATAATAAAAAAAATATCTAGACGCAACATATATAATGCCGTATATATATATTATATATATAATGCCGTATATATATATATATATATATATTATATATATATATATATATATACACATATATAAACACAGGTGTCTTGCTGTTTTCACACGTCTATCCGTTAAGAAGTAGCTGTTGACTTTAATTAATTTTCTGTAGATGGAATTTGTGTCATTCCTTTTTTCTTTTTCTTTTTTTCTTTGAGTTAAGGCTGACTGTAATTTTTTTAAGGGAATATAAGGTTGACTAATTGATTGAGAGTGTTACCTTTTGAAAAAGAGCCCATAGTAAAAACAAACTAGAAAGGTACAACTTATTTTAATAATAAACTGCAAAAAACAATTGAGAATAGTAAAAAAAGTGAGACGTAAAAAGAGAAATTTTATTTTTTTTAAACCCGAAAGTAATAAAAATATTCAATTAGACTCATTAATTAAAAAATATTCAAAATTGGAATTTTGTATCAATTTCGGACGAAAATACATTTGCAAAACCATATAATCCCTTTTCACAAAAAGTTCATTCACTACTTATTGAAAATCTCTCATTTCTCTCATTTTCTCATCATTTCGAGTATCCAATTGGTTGAATTCCGTCAAAATGAGTAAGTATGCTTCTTCATTTATCTTTTATAGCTTTAGTGATATAATTTGTGTAGAATAAATAAAGTTGGTAGATGTAGGTTAAACTTTCCGGAATTTGACGTTTTTTCCGATGAAATCCGACCGTTTCGGATGAAATTCATGTACAAATTCCGATGAAATTCAAGCAGAAAATCCGACCAGTTCCGATAAAATCCGACCACTCCGACCGGTTCCAACAAAATCCGACCCTTTCCGACCATTTCCGACCACTCCGATAAAATCCGACCAAATCCGATGAGTTTTGTAAAAATCCGACGGTCTCGGATTGGTTTTAAGTTTAATGTAATTTAATGTATTTTTGTGATATTTCTTGCAGTTTTATTGATGGTTAACGGCACGTAGGATAGAAATAGACACTTATACGTGTTCAAACACGCAAGAACATTTCCGCTTGAAGTGTCGAAAGAGACAACATACATGGAGTTAGTCGACAAGGTGTACAAGAGAGTCGATATAGACAGATCAAAGTATGACTTAAAGTTTGAAGTTCCATATGAGGCGGGTAATATGCCGATTGAGCCTGCTTTGTTGAAGGACGATATTGACGTTAAGTATTATACGAAGTATAAAAGTCGTAGAACTTATGCACTTTGTGTAACTTTGGTATTGAAAGAAATCATAGTGTTAACTCCAAAAAGAGTAGATAAAGGGAAAAATATGATGAATGAAGAATTGTCTCGCGTTGAACTCAACAAGAGACGACAAAATCTGATTATCAATGATCGTGATGATGTTTTTGTGTTCAACAGTCGAACAGATGACCCAGATGATGAAGTATACAAGCGTAACAGAGATGACTACCACCACAACGATCGCGATGATGAACACAAAAGTGACGGGAGTGATGAAGACAAGTTTGACGGAGATGGTGGACACAACTGTGACAAAGAAACAGAATTTGAAGAGTTCGCGAACCATGGAGAATATGAAGATTTTGTAAAACATTTTACAGTACCATCGGAATTCAATGAACCATCGGGACACGGTGAACCGTCACGTGACCCTCATAAAGTTGTATCACCAATGGATTGCGTTCCTTACTCATGGAAAGCTCCCGACTTCACAACCGATGATTTTGTCAAGAAAGAATGTAATGAATGTCCAAGTCTGTTGCCAAATTCTTTCACATGTAATAAGAATGAGATGTACTTATATTCTTAAATGAAAAATGTTATGTTATATGTATTATAACCGTTGAATGCAATAAGTAGCACAAAAGATATATACCTTGGGAAGGAGTTTGAGTCCAAGAAACAGATGAAGCAAGAGATTCACGTTTTCGCTCTAAAAAATAATTTCGAGTTTAGAGTGAAATCGTCTTCGAAAAGGAGATGGTATGTCATATACAAAAATGAGAAGTGCACTTGGAAGCTGAGGGGTGTTGTGCAGTGGTCTGATATGTGGCAAATTATGTCGTACGAGAGTAGACATTCTTGCGCGTGTGTGGTTCGAACAGAAGGGCATAGAGGAGCTGCGTTTATGAAATATGGCGATAGATTCAAGTATGCGTTCTTATCGACCGGTGATATCATTAGCCGGTTCATTTTTTAAGATAAAATACGGTGGACAGTTGTTATGCGCAATTGCGATGGATGCTAATTCATAATTATATCCACTTGCATTCGGGGTAGTAGATAGCGAGTGTCATGCTTCGTGGATTTGGTTTTTGAGAAAGTTGAGAGAAGTTATCGGTGAAGACGTTGAAGAGTTGGCGTTCATATATGATCGATATGTTAGCATCATACATGGTCTCGAAGTGGTGTTCCCCGGTACCCCTCACGGAGCATGCTACCATCATCTAAAAGGTTATCCATGCTAATCACAGCTTATGTCTTGGGAGTCTCTCAGAGCATGATTCGAGTGGAAAGTGATTTACAGATACGGAATCTAGCCTTCCTGAAAGAAGGTTAATGTTCACTCACCTAAGGGTTGATTCCAGAACCGATAGATTGCTAGCACTTTCGAAGTAAGTAACGTTCGAAAGAATCTTTCGCTGGGGAAACAACAATGCTTAGGGCTGATATGTATCAAGAGAAGTATAACGGAAAAATTGACTTCTCTTGACACGGGTTGAACCTGGAGGATCTTGATCACGAACTGACTGTATCAGTGGACACTCGTCACGATGAGTAAATATAAGTCTAGTATTAAAGTAGAGTTCATTCTTGGCTTACAAAGTGGAGTATTTGACCAAGATTAGACGAATCGATGGAAAAATGGAAATGACTGTTTCGTATTTTTCATCGGATTTTTTAAGCTTCTATTATTACTAGGTCCGAAATCCTCGATTCGGCTCTGATAAAGACGGATAACAACTTTCGTATAATAATGTTTATCATTATTGATCTCACTTGCTGTAATTGTGATTGACAGCATTAATTCTGGAAAACGGGTATTCGCAGAATTAAATAAATATTTATGGTAGAATTGTTTATTTATTGTTGGATCAAGTAAATAATCAATTATTAATTATATTTTTTGTTGCTGGACCAAGTAAATAAATAATTAATTGGGTTTTAAATAATTGGGCTTTGCACAAAAATATGAAAATCGGATTTGGGAATTTTGGCATGGGAGTTGCGCAAATTTGCCTTGGCCGTGTGCCTAACATCCGACTTTTATGATATTGGTATTTACCGATATTTTCTCTTTAGTTGTTTAAATAAAGGAGAGAGAATAATATAAGATATTGTCTTTTATTCTCTCCTTATTTTAAGGAAAGTATTTAGGAGAGTATATTTAAAGGGAAATAATATATTCTCCTTTATTATCTCACTAAATAAAATATTCTCTATTTAAATAGAGAATAATATCCCATAGATATTGATCTGATGGATGAGAGAAAAAGTAGGATTTACTTGTTGAGATCCAATGGCCTAGATTAAATCCTCTAGTGTGAACACAATAAAAGGAAATAATATATTCTGGAAGGTTCCATGAATATCTCATTTTACTACTATAAATAGGGGTTCATGAGAAGCATAAAAGTAGAAGGATTTTGACCTAATAATTTCGTGGCTCTCCCTCTTGGCCGTGCGAAATTTTCTGCCTCTCCCCCTCGGAAATTCGTTTCCATTCTTACTAAAATAAGAGCGAGATCTCGAAACACCTAGTTTCGTGATCTAGTGAGATAAAGACTGTGTCCACTCATCTTTCTTATTCGTCTCGCAGATTACGTCTCGGAATACTAAGGTGTCGTCCTCGAGTCCTTCATCAAGACGACGCAATGAGTACGCGATTGGTTTAGGGGCGTTCTGTAGCTGAACCGAAAATCAATGTAAGTATTCATTTTTTTTTGTTGCTTGATAAATATGCTCTCGTGAATTAAATTAATTAAACATAACTAGATCTTGTTAATTATACCCATAATTTAATTAGCTTATGATCAGCGTAATTAATTATTTTTCCGCATTAATATGGTTATATGGGAGAATCATCTTCAACGAGTGATATCAGAGCGATTGTTCGTGTATGATACGCGCTTGATTCCCCGAGAAGTGGTATTAGAGCTAGATGTTATGATTAATTAATCGATTCGTTCTTGTAATTAATTTAAATATGGTTTGAATGAAATTATATGTGGATGTGAATTTCATGCAATTCAATATATGATATGTGGATTGTGATTCGTGGTTTGATCGTAGAATATTTGATTCTCACTTTTCTAGATTTTTATAATCCCGAAATTCAAAGGGTATAGGCTTTATGTAATTATTATTATTATTATTGTTGTAATCCGATGGTGCGACATTCTTGATCACGACGATCGGCGAGAGACGGACACACAACGAAGAAGCATGACAGACGAAGAAAGCCTCCACGACTACGCCACAAGAAAACTTGTCATAAAATTTTGTAACAAGTCTTGGCCGTCCTCTTCGTGCCGGGCCGCGCCCTCGTGGCGGCGGCGGTCCGGTGCAGCCTCAAGTCTAATCTTTACCTAGGTCAAGATTAGAGGATTCGTCCGGGCCTCAGCCCGGAAACCGTAGTGGGCCCACAGGCCCACTCATTAAAAAAAACTTACTGAAAAAAAAATTAAGTTTTAAATGTTTTATTTAATTAATTGTATGGGTTCAGCCCTAATGATTTTTATTTAAAACATTACAAAATAAATTATTATGATATCGATTTATTTTAAATGGGGCATTGGAATGGGCCCTTACTTAATTAATTTTTTCGATAAAAAAAAAATTTAGAAAAATTAAATTATTTGATATTGATTTATTTTTCTAAAGAACATAAGAATGGACCCAACTGAATCCATGGGCCAATATGATTGGGCTCATCTTGATTTACTTTATAGAATCAAATAGGAAACGATCAATCCGAATCAAACCATTCTTGCATGCTCTTGCTTGTTTATTTAATTACTATGCCATGCTTGTATGCTATAACTTAGATCATGTATCGTATGTTAATGGTTGTCATAGGCTTTCATTCATTAAAATTTTCTAATTGGATTAGGATAGTTAATTAATGAATGAGTTGAACGGATCGGAGAGCTTTGTCACCAATCCGATAAGAGGCTAAGATGAGAGGTTCTTAAGAAGACCTAGTGTCTCACCTCCTCTACTGGGAGCTTTTCCGTGATGGAATACTATTAGGATAATCAAGACTAGATGTCACGAATTCCTAATCACTAAGCTATATCGAAACATAAGGGTAGCTTAGAAACACTCGAGTTTTTAATATGACTTAGTTAACTCGAGTGGATAATCTAGATTAAAGTTAATGCTAGAAAAATTAAAATACTGAAAGTATATTGAGTCGTAAGGTCTCTAACATTGACACAACACCGTGAGGATGAAAGATCCCCTCGTGACCGGCGGTTTTCTAAACATGGTGGTCAGTTCCATTCGGAAGGGCTTTTCTGATTTCAATACCAAGGTTGTGTCTCTGACGATAGGTGGGAGGGTTGATCTCTGCGTGTACTAGTTACACTAGTGCGTATGAGCTAGATTTCTTTCACTGAAATGTTGGTTTGACTCATGCATGAACCAACCGGTGGTTGCTCATGTGGCCAAAGATTCCTATAAAATTGGTAGTTAGTGAGCATAGTTATGAAGGTACATGTACTATGATTGCTCACTAATCTGAGATGGTTCTCATTTTCACTAGGTGCACTCTGTTACGTCACCAGAGTGAAACTGACTGTGGCTATTAGTCAAATTACCTTGGAATATAAAAACTGGGTTCTTTTGATTAGTATTTTATCCCGTGCATGTTTGCATTATAGTTTTTATTTCCTAAATTATATTGATGGTTGTTTCTTTTCATATTGCTAATAAATGTATTTTTATGTTTTTAGTAATCATGTCGAACCCTATTATGGCCCTGTTGTTGAAAGACGTCATGACTGGAGATAACTTCCCTAAGCGGAAGTCGAATCTCAACATTGTGCTTGTGAGTGAAAGCATTCACTTTATCCTCACTGAAGACAGACCTCCTCTTCCTGCTCATGGTGCCTCCAAGAACTTGAGGGAGGACTATGACAAGTGGACTACTGCCAATAACAAGGCGGTGGCCTACATGCTCGCAAGCATATCTGATGCGTTGCGAACTAAGATGGAAAGGATGGAGACTGCTGTGGAGATCCTTGACTCGTTGCAACAAATGTTTGGGATGCAAAGCGAGCAAGCCCGCATTGAGCTCACCCGTAAGTGCATTAGCACTAGGATGACTGCGGGAACTCCGGTGAGGGATCATGTCATGAAGATGACTAACTACTGCACCGAAGCTGAACTCCATGGGGCACAGATGGATGAGGTTACTCAGGTTTGAATAATCCTGAATTCCCTTTCGAGTGACTTCATACAGTTTAATTCCAACTACATCATGAACAAGTTGACGTATGGACTGTCTCAGCTGTTGAATGAACTACAGACTTTCGAGTCTATCACTCAACATGGGAAGAACAAAGGGTCGGCTCTCTATGCTGACAAGAGTTCTTCGCATAAAACCAAGAAGAAGTTGACTTCTGGTGCTGAGTCGTCTAAGGCACGCCTGAATACTTCAAAGGGGAAAAGTCCCGCTAAGAAGGAAATGAAGAACTTCAAGAGAAGTGGAAAAGGAAAAGAGAAGAAGTGAGAAATCATTGGTAAATTCCACCACTGCAACACTGAAGGCCATTGGAAGAGGCATTGTCCTTTGTACTTGGCTGAGCTTGAGAAAAACAAGAAGAATGCCGGTATGGTACCTTAAAATTCATGATTAAAGATATCCTAAAAATGTTTTGAGGATAATTATTCATGAGCATACTTCTTTTCTTGTTGCGGAGCAGATCTGATGGAGCACACGTGTGTAGACGAGCTTGCTGAACAATGTCGGATTCAAGCCTGAATTGTAGAGAAGCTCATGCTCCGTTTGAAGATCTAATTTCCCGCTAGTTTTATTACTTTTATTTTTGGATTTATTTTTGAACATGGGATGTGTCATTTAATAATCCGAGGTTTTCTGGACTGTAGCATTTATGGTTATTCCAGATAGGATGAATATTTCCTTTTTTTTATGTTTTATTACATTATTTATGAACACATGGTTGTGTCATTAAATATTTCCTTCTATAATTGAATGCCTTGATTGCTTTTATGATATTTGAATATGAATGAATGCTTACGTCCTTATGAAAAACGTATAGAATATGAAGGTCACTTTTTTTTCCGTTCGTATGCTATATAGAAGCACAATAAATAAATATAAATATTTTCTAAGTTATTATCTCTGATAGAATTTAATTAGCTTTTATTGCTTCATTAAATTCTTATGTTGAATATGTTTCATAACTATTTAGAGCTTTGAAAGCGTCTAAATACTTATTACCATTATTCGACAATGACTTGTGCGAATAATAAGTAATAAAGGAGACACAACTAAAAGTTAGTGATGATGATGAATTAAATTAGTGGGAGCTTCCTTAATTGGAACCTAGTCACTAATATTCGTATTGATTGGGTGGGAGCATCCTTAAATGGAATTTAGCCACTAAATCACCAGTATTATTGAGTGGGGGCATCCTTAATTGGATTCTAGTCACTATTGTTCAATAAAAAAGTGGGAGCTTTCTTTAATGAAATCTAGCCACTTGTTGTTCAATAAATAGCAACATCCTTCATAGGATTAAACGCATCATTGAAGATGGCATCCTTAACCGGAATGTATATGCTATTATTCAATAATTAAAGTGGAAGAGTAATCAATGATTACCTTGCCACATAAATCAATGAATTGAAAGGAAGGATAATTTTGAATTATCTTGTCGTTAATATCAATAACCTAGTGGGAGCATCCTATAATGGATCCTTGTCACTCTCATCAACAATAAACTTTCCTTGAATGGAAAGACATGATCTTGAGATAACGCTATCGATCAAACTAACTTGTCTGAAAGTTATTAGCTCATATTTAATAGATCTACCTGTTGAGCTATTAGCTTAAAGGAATAGAGAGATCTATAACAGGATAAATGAAATGGTTTAAGCTTTAATAAGCTATAAGGTAAGGGATTGAGCCCTTAAGGAAAGACACTATCATCAATGATAGTCTTCTTTCTGATACCACGAACCACTTCATTTGGGATCTTCAAAATTGAAGATGAACTGTCCTTTGAGGATGAAGTTCCAATAACATAAAGACATGGATCGAAGTAGTTATACTACTTGTTATGTGAGATTTTTCCCCATCCAAAAAACATCAAGGCCCAACTCAAGCAAGGATGCATGGCAACCCCGGCCCAAAGAGTAGAGCCCAGGATTAAGACAAGTCGAGCTCACCCCTGAGGGGATCTCTGATCCTGGCGTCCAGGCGAGCTCGACCTCCAGGCAGGCTCAACCTCCAGGCGAGCTCGACCTCCAGCCAGGCTCGACTTCCAGGCCAGGCTCGACCTCCAGCCAGGCTCGACCTCCAGGCAAGGCTCGACCTCCAGGCGAGCTCGACCCCCAGGCGAGCTCGACCTCCAGGCAGGGTCGACCTCCAGGCCAGGCTCGACCTCCAGGCGAGCTCGACCTCCAGGCGATCTCGACCTCCAGGCCAGGCTCGACCTCCAGGCGAGCTCGACCCCCAGGCGAGCTCGACCTCCAGGCAGGGTCGACCTCCAAGCCAGGCTCGACCTCCAGGCGAGCTCGACCTCCAGCGCGATCTCGACCTCCAGCCAGGGTCGACCTCCAGGCCAGGCTCGACCTCCAGGCGAGCTCGACCCCCAGGCGAGCTCGACCTCCAGGCAAGGTCGACCTCCAGCCATGGTCGACCTCCAGGCCAGGCTCGACCTCCAGGCGAGCTCGACCTCCAGGCAGGCTCGACCTCCAGGCGAGCTCGACCTCCAGGCAAGCTCGACCTCCAGCCACGGTCGACCTCTAAGCCAGGCTCGCCCTCCAGGCCAGGCTCGACCCCCAGGCGAGCTCGACCTCCAGGCGAGTTCGACCTCCAGGCAGGCTCGACCCCCAGCCAGGGTCGACCTCCAGGCCAGGCTCGACCTCCAGGCGAGCTCGACCTCCAGGCAGGGTCGACCTCCAGCCATGGTCAACCTCCAGGCCAGGCTCGACCTCCAAGCGAGCTCGACCTCCAGGCAGGCTCGACCTCCAGGCGAGCTCGACCTCCAGGCGAGCTCGACCTCCAGGCAGGCTCGACCTCCAGCCACGGTCGACCTCCAAGCCAGGCTCGCCCTCCAGGCCAGGCTCGACCCCCAGGCGAGCTCGACCTCCAGGCGAGTTCGACCTCCAGGTAGGCTCGACCCCCAGCCAAGCTCGACCTCCAGGCAGGCTCGACCTCCAGCCAGGGTCGACCTCCAGGCCAGGCTCGACCTCCAGGCGAGCTCGACCTCCAGGCAGGCTCGACCTCCAGCCACGGTCGACCTCCAAGCTAGGCACGCCCTCCAGGCCAGGCTCGACCTCCAGGCCAGACTCGACCTCCAGGCCAGGCTCGACCCGAGCTCGACCCCCAAGCGAGCTCGACTTCCAAGCAGGGTCGACCCCCAGCCAGGGTCGACCTCCAGGCCAGGTTCGACCTCCAGGCGGAAGTCCAACCCAAAAATTGTGAAGACAATCCCAGCCCTGCCAAGGGCCAGGAAAGAAAAAACACAGCCCTGCCAAGGACCAATCCCTCCGGTAAAACTCACAAAACCAGAGGATCCCTCGGGTAGTACCCACAAAACCGGAGGACACCTCTGGTAAAACTCACAAAACCGGAGGATCCCTCCGGTAAAGCTCACAAAACCAGAAGATCCCTCTGGTAAAGCTCACAAAACCAGAGGATCCCTCCGGTAAAGCTCACAAAACCAGAGGATCCTTCCAGTAAAGCTCACAAAACCGGAGGATCCCTCCGGTAGAATCCACAAAACCGGAAGATCCCTCCGGTAAAACCTACAAAACCGGAGGATCCCTCTGGTAAAATCCACAAAACCGGAGAATCCCTCCGCGAAGTTTCCATAACTTTTCACATTCAAAATCCTATAAATACCTTCAGATTCCTTATTTGGAGGTAAAGTTGGCTCACACAGACAAAACCTATGCTTCTCTCTCATCACAGCTTCTCTCTCTAGAACTCGAAGCACGACACCTAGACTAATGTTGAGCGTCGGAGTGCCCGCCGGAGGAAATCCCTCCGCGGTTCTTTAGCTCACTCACTTCTCTTTTCTCACGTGACGGGTCGTCGGAAATCCTTTTCCGGCACGGCGGAGGTACAGGTGTTGGGACAACTTCTCTGTTCAACCACCGCGCGGTCATAGGGTCCGGCCCTAGACCGAACCGCGGACCGGTTTTCGTGTTGATCCATTTTCAGGCATTAACATTTGGCGCTAGAAGGAGGGGATCCCGAGAACAACCACGTACGGGCTCTCCATCAGCAAAACATTTCTTTCTTAGGTACCAAGGAACTCCCGCGACCTTAAGAGGTCACCATGTCGAACCGCGCGATCGTCTCCGAGGAGACCAATCAAAGAAAAAAAAAGAGATTCCTCTCTGGTCTTCCGTTGGTGAAGAAAAATCAAAGAAAAAAAAGAGAAGAGAGAAAAGAAAGGAAAAAGAAGGAGACCGTGGCCACATCGGCGCCCCCGACGACAACCGTGACTCTTGTGACTCCGGCGCCCCCGCATGACAACAGTAACGGCTCCAACAAGGTCTGGCCCATGCTCACCTTACCTCTTCAGCGACGATCGTGGCGACGGGGAAGAAGGATCCGGAGCTTGCATCGACGAAGATCTGGGACCGGTGAATAAGCTTTCAGCCGCGCGAAGAAGAGGAGCGAGTCTGAAGCCATGAACGCAGGCGAGCCGGTCTCCTCGGGCCAGCTGGTCATCGAGCGGTGCAAATCCGCGCGATCCCTCCGCGCGCGAACCAGCTCCGACACCCGCCAAAGTCTCGACTCCCGCCGACGCTGCAGATCTGTTCGGCCCCAGCGCGCGCAAGCCGACTCCGGTGCTCGCTGAAGCTTTCATCCCAACCGACGCTGCAGATCCAGCCGACCCCGGCGCTCGCGAGCCACCCTCGACGCTCGCCAAGACCTAACCCCCAATCGGCCCATCACCAACGCCGGCGGGAAGAGCTCCTTCCAAGTCGACACCCAAGGGCGAAGGAAGAGGGACCTGAGCCGACGTTAGTGGAGATCCAAAATCGACCCCCGTCAGCGCACGCGACAGCTCCGACGCCGCCATGCTCGGTCCCTTGGAGCAGATCTGACTCGAGCAGCGCAGAGGAGAGCTCCTTGGCTCACGACCTGGCAACCCCGACACCCGCCAAGAAGCTCCAATGCCCCCTGGACCTCCATCTATCGCACTCGAAGGCCCCAACGCCGTGGAGGGAGAACAGAGCCCAACCACGGTGCACAGATCTGGTGCAAATGCGCAAGAAGGAAACGTCCCTTGGGATGAGGTGGACAACGGGCAAGAGAGAGGATCTCGGCGAAGCGACGAGCCCCGAGATAGCGTCCCCGACGGACCACTCGGCGAGGCGACGAGCCCCGAGATAGCGTCCCCGACGGACCACTCGGCGAGGCAACGAGCCCCGAGGTAGCATCCCCGGCGGACCACTCGGCGAGGCGACGAGCCCCGAGGTAGCGTCCCTGGCGGACCACTCGGCGAGGCGACGAGCCCCGAGATAGCGTCCCCGACGGAGCACTCGGCGAGGCGACGAGCCCCGACATAGCGTCCCCGACGGACCGCTCGGCGAGGCAACATGCCACGAGACGGACAGTATAGACGTACTCGGCGAGGCAACATGCCACGAGACGGACAGGAAAGACGTATTCGGCGGGGTGACATACCACGAGACGGACAGGAAAGACGTACTCGACGAAGCGCTAAGCCACGAGACGCGGGGGTCTCCGACAGACCACTCACCGAGGCCACGAGCCACGAGATGGCGGCCCCGATGCATTGCTCGGCGAGATGGACAAGCTTAACACATAAAATATAAACAGGATAGGTACCTGGCGATAGACGTACTCGGCGAGGCAACATGCTACGTCGTCGGGTCCCATGACCACCCCTCATGTCTCATGACAAGCCATCAAGACAAAATGCCACGTCGTCAGGTCCCATGGTCACCCCTCAGGTCTCATGACAAAGCATTAAGACAAAATACCACGTCGCCAGGTCCCATGACCACCCCTCAGGACTCGCGACTCATGGGTACGCCCCATGACCACCCTCCAGGTCGCATGACCAACCGTTAGGTTTCGTGACCCCATCAAACAAGTCATAAGGCCAAGGGGGCTGAAGGGCATGCTATCGCCGCGTCATCGGGTCCCATGACCCTCCAACAAGTCCCGTGACTCATGGGTACTTCTCACGACCACCCTTCAGGTCCCATTGCCACTCATCAGATCCCATGACTCCTCTAAGGTCTCGCGACCCTTATCGGATCCCGACAAATCTTTCCTCCACGACTTTGAAGGTTCACCACCTCAGGTACCGAATAACGTGATTAGGAACTCTTCCCACGAGATGGCCAACCGCATGACCGTCTCCGAAAACGCAGCCCCCCGCGGGGAACGTCGCGATGAACACTCGGGCTCAAGTCCACGCCCGCCAAAATCAGGCTCAATTTATTTACAAACAAAACCTCTGCTTCTCTCTCATCAGAGCTTCTCTCTCTAGAACTCGAAGCACGACACCTAGACTAATGTTGAGCGTCGGAGTGCCCGCCGGAGGAAACCCCTCTGTGGTCCTTTAGCTCACTCACTTCTCTTTTCTCAGGTGACGGGTCGTCGGAAATCCTTTTCCGGCACGGTGGAGGTACAGGTGTTGGGACAATTTCTCCGTTCGACCACCGCGCAGTCATAGGGTCCGGCCCTAGACCGAACCGCAGACCGGTTTTCGTGTTGATCCATTTTCAGGCATTAACACTACTAAAACTTTTTAAATATGAAAGGTAGATCCTAAGTACTTAACAAACTAATCATGATTGTACATGGATGTTTGTTATAATCAATATTTTGAGAATGATCGATAAGTGTAGCTCCTAAACAAATGTCATGAATAAAGCCATTACTATTATAGTTCTAGACTTCATTATGACACAAGTAAATTGACTGAGCTAACTGTTTCTAAAATTAAATTTAGAAACGACATGTTCGTTCCATAATGTCTCAAACATACTTATTGACATAAGGTATGAGCTCAATGTTGAGGCTATTGACATTGTCTTTAAAAGGACTAATAATTAGACTTTAGACAATGTCGTATTTCCGAGAATAACTACATGTGTTGTAAACACTGTAATTTCTGGAAATAGTGAGATACTTAGTTATTTAAATATAGTAGATTCTTAAAGTCCTGTGTATATATTGAATATAAACTCGACAAACAAGGATGAACTATAAATAACCAAGTAATGGAAATAGGTCAATAAGTTCTTATTAAACATGTTCAATAAATCACACTATAGTAAGTGGTGATGAGATCAAACCATGCAATGGTGCAACCTGTTTTGGCACCAAATGGATGTACACCTTGATAGGGAGACTTGTTATCTTTAGATATAAAGTCTGATGTGTAATCTAAAGGTATGCGAAGTGTTAATTTGTTCTAAAGTAAATTTATTTACTATGAACAATTTGACTTGACCTTAAATGGTAAGTCAAAGATCACTTGCAAAAATGCATGAACTAGAATAATATGAAAATGGGACATATGTCAGATCGACATAAATGATAGAGTATAGATAAAAGTGGGAATCCATATGACTGGGAATCTCAATCCTGGGTCAAAGTCTAAACCGTCTATAATGATGGCAAAGAATTAAATTGGCTGAAGGAAACTTATCTTCTCTGGTCAAAGTGGGAGATTGTTGGGAATATTGCCCACTTGAAGATAATGAACAAATGATTACTAAATTCAATAATGAGATTACTTTATTAGCATTATATGATTAGTGGGTTGATTTCTAAACAATTAGAATCAATAACAACTATCTTCCATAGCCTCCGCATTAAACTGAGTCACGTGCTGGGCACCTGAGTTCGGGCGGTGAGCTAAAACGAGGTCGATGACTGATATACGCCTGAAAAACTATATCTAAAGTCATATATGTGGAACACATAGGTGAAGGCTGGTCACTATGTGGGAGCATTCTACACTTGTGGTAAGTGTACGACTTGGACATGTCTTGATTGTAGATGTGTCGTTTAAGGACCGTTACGACACACTAATCGAGGCCGCTATGATGGTCACAGTGAGACTTGATCTGAATCATGAAGTGATCATGGACACTGGGTCATGTTACCGAGCTCTTTGACTCATTCGCTAAAAGGCTGTCCATGCTAATCACAGCTTATGTCTTGGGAGTCTCTCAGAGCATGATTCGAGTGAGAAGTGATTTACAGATACGGAATCCAGCCTTCCTGAAAGAAGGTTAATGCTCACTCACCTAAGGGTTGATTATAGAACCGATAGATTGCTAGCACTTTCGAAGTAAGTAAGGTTCGAAAGAATCTTTCGCTGGGAAACAACAATGCTTAGGACTGATATGTATCAAGATAAGTATAACGGAAAAATTGACTTCTCTTGACACGGGTTGAACCTGGAGGATCTTGATCACGAATTGACTATATCAGTGGACACTCGTCACGATGAGTAAATATAATTCTAGTATTAAAGGAGAGTTCATTCTTGGCTTACAAAGTGGAGTATTTGACCAAGATTAGACGAATCGATGGAAAAAAGGAAATGACTATTTCGTCTTTTTCATCGGATTTGTTAAGCTTCTATAACTAGGTCCATAGTCCCCGATTCGGCTCTGATAAAGGCGGATAAGAACTTTCGTATAATAATGTTTATCTTTATTGATCTCACTTACTGTAATTGTGATTGACAGCATTAATTCTGGAAAACGGGTATTCGCAGAATTAAATAAATATTTATGGTAGAATTGTTTATTTATTGTTGGATCAAGTAAATAATCAATTATTAATTATTTTTTTTGTTGCTGGACCAAGTAAATAAATAATTAATTGGGTTTTAAGCAATTGGGCTTTGCAAAAAAATACGAAAATCGGATTTGGGAATTTTGGCATGGGAGTTGCGCAAATTTGCCTTGGCCGTGTGCCTAAAATCCGAATTTTATGATATTGGTATTTACCAATATTTTCTCTTTAATTGTTTAAATAAAGGAGAGAGAATAATATAAGATATTGTCTTTTATTCTCTCCTTATTTAAAGGAAAGTATTTAGGAAAATATATTTAAAGGGAAATAATATATTCTCCTTTATTATCTCACTAAATAAAATATTCTCTATTTAAATAGAGAATAATATCCCATAGATATTGATATGATGGATGAGAGAAAAAGTAGAATTCACTTGTTGAGATCCAAGGGCCTAGATTAAATCCTCTAGTGTGAACACAATAAAAGGAAATAATATATTCTGGAAGGTTCCATGAATATCTCATTTTACTACTATAAATAGGGGTTCATGAGAAAGCATAAAAGTAGAAGGATTTTGACCTAATAATTTCGTGGCTCTCCCTCTTGGCCGTGCGAAATTTTCTGCCTCTCCCCCTCGGAAATTCGTTTCCATTCTTAGTAAAATAAGAGCGCGATTTCGAAGCACCTAGTTTCGTGAACTAGTGAGATAAAGACTGTGCTCACTCATCTTTCTTATTCGTCTCGCAGATTACGTCTCGGAAGACTAAGGTGTCATCCTCGAGTCCTTCATCAAGACGACGCAAGGAGTACGCGATTGGTTTAGGGGCGTTCTTTAGCTGAATCGAAAATCAATGTAAGTATTCGTTTTTTTTTGTTGCTTGATAAATATGCTCTCGTGAATTAAATTAATTAAACATAACTAGATCTTGTTAATTATAACCATAATTTAATTAGCTTATGATCAGCGTAATTAATTATTTTTCCGCATTAATATGGTTATATGGGAGAATCATCTTCAACGAGTGATATCAGAGCGATTGTTCGTGTATGATACGCGCTTGATTCCCCGACATATTTTAGTCTGAAATTGGTATAAAAGTCCAATTTTGGATATTTCTTAACTAGTGGGTCTAATTGAGATATTTTCATTACTTTCAGGTCTAGAAAATGAAATTTCTCTAAAAAAATATATATTAGATCATTGAGAAGATTTTAGTGACTCAATACATATAACTGGCGAGTAAGAGGAAAAAAAGAGAGCATGTTTATCTCAAGTTCTTCTTCTTTCATGTGGATCACCAATGATAGAAGTGATGGGATGATTCTTCTGAATTATGGAAGAATGTTGGAGGATAGGAGTATTGCTGGGAACTTCTCGAGGAGATTGATTCTTATTTAAGTCTTGAACAGATTCATCATCAGATGAGCTAGGAAATTTATCTTGAAAAGTTGCAAAAGTCCCTCCTTATTGATCAACTTCTTGAACAACCTAGGTGGAATTGGTTACTTCAAAAGTTGCAGAGTCATCATCTTCATTTTCTTGTGATCTTCAATGTCTTTGATGATGACATTTATGGACACCATTACAGAGAGAGTACGCTTGTTGACGACTCTAGGCATGACTGGTAGTGGAGTAGCCAAGAAAGACTTCATCATCGTTCTTCGAACCTAACTTCTGCCTGTAGTCTCTGTCATTTACAATATAACAGACACTACCAAAAACATGGAATTATTTGATCGATGGCGTTTTCCCTTTCCAGAGTTCATAATAAGTCTTCTCAGTTCTAGTATGAAACAAATACTATGTTGATGAGGTAGCAAATTGTGTTTACTGCCTCTACCCAGAACTTAAATATTAACTTCTTGGCATGAATCATCACCCTGACCATCCCCTGAATAATTTAAGTGATAAGAGATGAGAATTGATGCGCAATACCCTAAGACTCGTAGAAATCAGTTAAGGATCTATACGCAAAGTCACGTCCATGGTCACTACATATGGGCAGTATGTTGATCTCCTTCTCACACTGAAGTTTGGTACATAATATGATGAATACCTTGATAGCATCTAATTTCTCTCTGAGAAAATCTACAAAAAAATAACGTGAGTAATCATTAACATATACAAACACATACCTCTTCCCACCAATATTTTTCACCACCATGGGTGATAAGTGCGATTCATTCACACTTATTTATATCCTTTATAACGAGATTCAAAGTTTGTTCTTAGGCTATTTGATAGTTTTTGGTATTTTTTTTTAGTGATTTTCATGTACAAAAGAGCAAGAAATAGTTATAGTGCGAAAATGAGCGGAATAGGAGCTGAATTGCACAAGAAGCACCCCCCCGAGTCAAAGTCAAAGATGAAGAAAAGTCAACAACTGCCTTGCGCGTCGCGCATGACTCAGAGCGCGACGCGCTAGAGGATTTCAGAGGAACGCAACGTGCCGGACCAAGGACGCGTTGCGCATGTGTTGTTGGAATTGATCTAGGGTTTAAGAAAAAGTTTAACGCTTCGGTAAGCGGCGGAATTTTAAAAAATTTCTTTTTCAAGTAAAACAGTTTTTACTAACCTAGACAAAGAGCAAGCACATGTAAATAAAAACTAATATGAGCATAAAAGATTACTAACCTTTTTAGAAGCTTGAACGTTGAGAAGCTTTTGGAAAAGGTTGCAACGTTCGTCTCCCTCGCAGCACGTCTCTCTTTCTTTCCTCGTTAACTCGAGCAACCACGAAAGTTTCTATCACTAAATTACTCAAGATAAAAAGGAATTAGTGTGTGGGCACTTTTAAACACTACGACTTAAGAACGAGTCTTGAAGTCGCAGAGCTAAACACTAGGTCAAATGAGGACCTAGGTGCCAAAACAATAAAAACGAAATTGAATAGAGAGAGAGAGGAGAGGGGCAGCCAAGTCTAGAGAGAGAAGCTCTCAATCTCTAAAACTTTGGATGAATAAAATGAGGAGAATAAGGCTCCTATTTATAGGAGAGGTCTTTGCCTTCAATAAGGTAATTTCCTCTTCTATAGAATATCACATATTCATGAGCAACAAAGCCTTATTACCTCTTTCATTTGGGCGGCCAAGGCAGCCTTCTAGATGGCTTGGGTTTGTTTCCTTTTTTGTTCCTTGCCTTGCCTTTGACTCACTTGGCCGAAATTCCTATTGCCATGCATAGGAAATTTGTTTCCTCTTTTTCTTTTGGCAAGTATCTTGATACATTTATGCACAAAATATTCTCTCTTTCTCTTGGGTAGTAGGCGCCCAACATATCTCTAGAAGGAGCTTCTAGAAGCTTCTTCATTTGTTCATGACAACATGAGAAAGGCCCATTAAGAATTTTCAATAAAATTCTTATGAAATAAAATTAATCCACAAGGCCCAATAAATCTAATTTTGGCCGAGTGATGTATGTCATCAAATGACCATGTCAAAAAATTTATTGACATTCATTTCATCCTATGTCTCAAAAGACAAAAATACCCTTTTGACAATTTTCGTTCTTGTTTTGACTTAGCTTCCAGTTTAACTATTCCTACTCAATGTGATTCGTGACAGTGACCTCATGGATCCAAATGAACAAAGCTTGAGCTAAACACTTGGACTCAAAATTTCACAAAACCTTTTCCAAGTTTAGCTTAATGTCAACTGACTCCACTAAAGAGTTGACACTGAAAATCTATCGGTTCAAATGAATTTATTTTCTACTCAAGAATTCAACCTAATTGTAATGAGTGGATCCACATAATATTATCAGTGTTTACCCTTCATGAATATCATCAGCTAGTCGGGATTTACAAAATTACCATTTTACCCTTCTAGCTGTTATTTCCTCAACTCCTTTGTCGCTTGTGAATAAGTTAGAAACAATGTATTGACGAGGAGCTAACAAGTCACATTGTTTCATTCAAAAGAGTCAAGACTCAATTTGGAAACTGGCCAGTTCATTTATTCACACTCCAAGGAACAAAGCATGATGTGATATATATTGCATTTCAGCAATCTTGTACATGAATTCCATATCTATGAGAACTTCACAAAGTTAC
This sequence comes from Urtica dioica subsp. dioica, assembly GCF_054948205.1. Classification (NCBI taxonomy): domain Eukaryota; kingdom Viridiplantae; phylum Streptophyta; class Magnoliopsida; order Rosales; family Urticaceae; genus Urtica; species Urtica dioica. The sequence goes on along the minus strand of NC_142757.1, from coordinate 43,745,195 downwards.
TCATGACATTATCACAACTTAGTACTTCACCAATAGGCCTTGTTCGGAATCACATAGTGAGTCCGAACTCTGACTTTCTCAAATGAGAATACGTAAGGTGTGAAATGGCATGTCTCATTTCAGGATTAAGGTAAGCACGATGCAATTCATACGTAGTGACTTCGAGACATAAGAGGTTAAATGGTTTGTTCTTATCTTGTCTCTAGAAGTGCACTGGTCAATTCAGTACCTTCGGAAGATACCTAGAAGAACTATAGAGTCTCCAACTCTCAATGCCCCATAACTAGACATCATAGATTCTCCTAACAATCGTACTGAGGTCAATAGTCCTTTGACCCTTAGATTGCGAATATATCGTTTTAAGCAAACTACGAAGAGTTTGTTCATGCAAATCTACATTTGTCTCTTCGTAAGTTGTTTAGTTTGTTTATGGACTAAAGACTAATGTTTTATCATAAAGATTCAAACAGACAAGGAAGAATGAATGAACGTTTCAAATATTTATTAATGAATAAGCAATTATAAGCAAGAGTCTTCATGATACTTTATTACATCAAATGTACAATATAAAGATTACAACTCTTCTTGTGGGCACTATTGACAACAAACTCCCACTTGACTCAAAGAAGGTGTGTGTAGTCCTTCATGCCTAATCCCTCTCGATGTTGGTCGAAGACCTTGTTCGCTAGGGCCTTTGTGAATGATTCTGCTAGGTTGTCCACCGTTGAGATCTTCTTCACTTCCACGTCTCCGCGCTGCACGATCTCTCGAATCAAATGGTATTTCCTCTCAATATGCTTAGAGCGCTTATGGATTCGAGGTTCTTTTGAGTTAGCGACAGCCCCACTATTATCACAATAAAGGGTCATGGGCTCATGACGCATATAATTTTTTAAAAGAGCTTGTTCAAGAGCTAATCTAAGCTCTTGGATCCCTTCCATGGGTCCATAAGGCTCCAAAAATGTAGCCTTCGATACTATAAGGTCTTAATTGAGTCTAAGTTCAGGATGATCTCATACATTATACAACACTAAAAAGTTTTAGATCTAGAGACCTATTTTCTTAGAAAGAAAATCCATTGAAGAGCTCTTGGAATGAAGAAGAAGAAGAAGCGATTCATGGATCTCTCGGTTCGAGAAATAAAAATAAGCGAAAATGCTCTTATTAAAGACTGGCAACACATCTCTTTTTGATATTACTGTTCTATTAACTCTTTGCATTCTTATCCAACAAATTAGGTCTGACCAAGAAGAAGAAGAAGAAGAAGAAGAAGAAGAAGAAGAAGAAGAAGAAGAAGAAGAAGAAAAAGAAGAAGAAGAAGAAGAAGAAGAAGAAGAAGAAGAAGAAGAAGAAGAAGTAAAAGAAGAAGAAGAAGAAGAAGCGATAGCCATCCGCATCCTCATAATCAACCTCACTCTTTGCTATCCCTTTTCCTCTACTCTTCTCTGTTTCCATATTTGTAGAACTCTTCTACTTATTTTCTAAGTTTCTTGTTTGCTCTTAGTGTTCTTGAGTTTTAGATTTTGGATTTGAGTTTGGATCATTGTTGATTTATGTTTTGATGTTCATTTGAGTATTGTTGAAATTCAATCTAGATTTTGGATATCGAATAGATTATACTTTGATTTTGTCTTTGAATACCATGTCTCTTTACTTTCTAATTCCCTTGATTTTGCTGTGCTTAATTTCAATGATGAATAGTTAAATCTTTAGAGGGACATGATGTAGTTGGTGATGTGATGATGGTTGATTCATAGCTTTAGGAATATAGTTTTTTTCATGAGATCGAAAGAAGAATAAATCTACAGGAAAGTGCCTATTCGTGCGGAGGTGTTTTAAAACACATAAATTCTTCACTTTTTCAATAATCATCAAAACCTCTCTCTCTCTCTTTTCCGAACCCTAACTCATCTTTTTTTTTTAAATTCACTTCCAAACACCAAACTCCTACGAAATCTTGTCACTGATTAGTCATGCTTATCTTCGTGTGTTCATCATCGATTTCCACTTTTTTTTTAGCATTTTCACTCCGAATTTCACTTTTTAAGGTTAGTGTGATTTCAAAATTTCTTCATGATTTTATACAAATTGGTTGTTGTTGTTATTGATTGTAGAGTGTGATAGAGGCATAAGTTTAGCCATTCAAGCCAAAAAGCCGACCCGTTCTACATCCACTAGAACCCTTTAACAAAAAATCGAACGCTATTTTCATCTTTTGTTACTTAGTTAGAAAAAAGAATTAGCCTATAATAGTGAAATCCCACAAAGAACCCCGTTACTTAGCGACTCATGAGTGTTTTTATTTACTTTGTGGATCATTGTGCTTTTCTAAATTCTCGATATTTTCACCGCGCCGGCAATTTTAGATATTTTGTTAATTTCTAGTTTTTAATTTTTTTATTTTTATTCATTGGATGTGAAAAAGAAGAAAAATAAAAAAGGAAAGTAAATAAAAAAAAGGAAGAAAAAGAGAAAAACAAAATCAGAGTAAATAAAATGACAAATCATGACTCTTACTTTGAAATGTTTGTACATAGTTAGTTTTCATTATTTTTCTATTTTCTTTTAGTTTGGTGCGCTGATATGCATCGTGTGTGACAAGTTAAGCACACGGTTTTAACTTGAGAGTGTTTGCTTTATTGGTAAGTTTGAGTTGCTAGGTTAACGTTTGAGCTTCTTTAAATTTAATATTTTACCCGTTGACCCTACTCTAACATTACAAGCGGATAAAAGACCTTTGAACTCTCATTGTCTTGCCTAAATCGAGTGGAGATAGAGTGGTGAAAAGTCTTACGGTGCTTCGAATTCTATAATAGACATATATTTTTTAGAATACATGTTAGGAATAGGTGGGAAGGTCTCTGACATACCTTGACTTGGGCTCGAAGATCGTCGGAATTTAGGGTTCATGATTTGAGAGTGTATATGATAGATAGAGTTGAAATAAGAAAAAAAAATGAAAGTTTATGTAAAATAAGTTGAAAGTCCAGATCTACTGTGTAACCTGTCTTGTTAGATGTTGTTAGGAACAATTGAAAGAACAACAAACCACAAGTAATAAAAGCAAGTAAATGACACTAAACTTGTAACCCATTTCGGCCTCAACTGCCTACTCTGAGGGGATTTGAATCCCAGTAAAAAGAGTAACTCCACTAGACAATAGAGTACACATGGGAATACAATGGATGATTACCTTCCACTATTCCTACTCCAAACTATCCTGGAGTCACTAACCTAGGCTCCCCCTAGATTTGAGCTCCCCTCACTTCTCACTCTTACACTCTCCCAGTGTATCAATGAATATGAATAACCACAATAACAACAATAACTGTAAAAAATCTAGGTTGGTCCTCTCCGTTAAGGATCAAAACCTAGAGAACAAAAAACCCATACACTTTTCTCTTGAAGAGATGATTTCGGCGTGTAAAGTGTGTTGCCCTTCCTAGGGTATCACATTCTCTTTTATAAGAGACATGAGATGAGAATGTCCTATGATCAGACACCGGGACAGATGGCACACATCAGGACGAGGAAAGACAAAAAGCTGTCAGGGAGGCCACGTCGTATCCTGGCATAAAGTGACAAAGGATGTTCTGTGCGATGCAAGAACCAACACTAGGAACAATAGAGTTGACTGAGCCAAAACGCCAACCTCAATGTAACAACAATCTCCCCCTTTGGCTTTGAGAAGGCAAAACTCTATACTTGTAAAACTGAGTGAACAACATACGCCAAACTGCAAGATCAGTCATGTCACAGTGACTGACAGAGGAGAACTAAGCACTGCAAGATTCACTCATGTCACAGTGACTGACAAAGGAAAGCACAGAACATAACAGCTAACATAGCATATTATCAATTTTAATGTAGTTTTCAGATTATCAAAGTATCAATTGACTCCCTTTTTTTGCCAAGCAAAGGCAAAGTAAGAAAGACAAGAAAAAAAATATATTACAGACCAGAAGTTCAAGAAAAAAATGAGGAAGAACAGGAAATCATAAAGACTAAACAGAAAGACAAATATTAAACCAAGTGAATCAGTGAGAAGTAGAAGAAGATCCACCAGACAACATTTTTGCGAGGGCCTCCTCTAAGACCTTCTTGCGCTTAGAAGATATGGCAGTCACCGTCTCCAGGTGATTGATCTCATCCACGATAGAGAGTGCGATCAGCTTCCTGATGTCAGATGACATGGGAGGCACAACATGAGCGTCAGGGGAGAAGAACTTGGCATGAGGGAGGCTGGACTGGGGCGGCTTCCTTATGTCTGCAACATGGTGCTTCTAAAAAAGCTTGTAGCTAAAGGTAATTTTTCCCGGGGCAGAGTTACATGCCTTCAACTCCTCAGGAGAGAGCAAATCAGCGTGCTGACGGACGAGAATTCCAATGATCATCGCCGGATAGGCGATGGGAAACTTGATGGCCACAGAACCTGCGTGCTTGAGAATCTGGGAGTAGAAGAACTTCCCAAAATCTAAGGACCTTCCAATACCTATCATGTACAAAAACTGGGCAAGAGCAAGAGATACACCTGTAGAATGTGCAGAAGGAAGCCAGTTTTTTTATCCCAATCTTGTGATGGACAGAGTACTTGGAGCTGAGGAGCGATGCACGATATAGACTGGTTTCAGGCCAACCCTTCTCATCTTTACCACCAGAGAGTTCTTTGACTAACTCTATTCTGGTAGAGCATCTGGTCTTCAGCAGTAGGGGCTTGAGACTCTAAGAACTCATGAATCACCTTAGGAGAAAACTCGACGCATTTGTTTCTTACAAACACCTTTTGAAAGTTTGGAGATGTGGCATCATAGATTTGATCAGGAAAATTTACAATGAATTCTCTCACAAGTTGGGCATGGTAGGATCCCACAGAGGTGACTGATGAGAAAAACCCAACATCCTTGACAAGATCAACAATATATATGCATGTAAGGGCCTCATTAGACAGCACTTGCTCTGGAGCAATGCTGCGAAGAATGACATATTTCCATCGGTTGGCATTCTGGATCATGTGGAAGGATATGCCAGTGATAGGAACGTCAGCGACTTCTTTCCTTGAAGTCTTCTTCTTCTTCTCATAGGTTCTTTCCTCTTCAACCTATTCTTCTTCAATGATCTTCGTGACATGATCAGTCACGTCATCCTCTTGACCTTCTTCCTCTGGAGCTTCATCGTTGGTCTTTGTCTCAGGTTTCCTCTTTCTCTTCTTAGAATTCATCACCTTTTTCCCTTTCTTCTTCATCAGTTTCTCTTTCATTTTGGGGGATGGTACATGAGCAGATTCTTCTTCGCGCTCGGGGGGGGGGGGGGACGACTAGTGCTCATTACTCTCTCAAATTCTTCTGGAGTGATCCATGTCTTTGCAGTCATATCCTCTTCAACCTCATCAAAGGTGTAGCCACAACCCTTCAATTCCCTGGTCATCTCCGTCAGAGTAGAATTGTCAAACTCTTTCTCACCCTGGGGAGATCTAGGGTTGTCAGAAGTGGTGTTTTTGACATTAGCCTTTTCAAGCTTTCCAAGATCTAGCATCGCGTCAGCGGCGGACGAGACTGTTTCTCTCTCAGCGGTACCGGACTCAGATGCGACATTCTATTGCATGTCTCTAGGAACATCCCTAGAAGCTGGGATAAAGTAAAGGAGAACAGTAGCTTCTACCTGGGGGAAGGGAAGCATATTTTCACGAAGATTCAGAGGTTTAGTCGTTGAGGATGGATCTCCGGCCGAACCATCGACCCCACTCGACTTTCCTTTGATGATCTTCACTCCATGATGGTTGACCTCAGAAATTATCTTCTTTAAGCCAAAAAGTTGTTTCTTTCCAGTACTTTCCTTACCAACCCTTTTGATGGAATCTTTTCCTGTCCTGGTACGCACCATTTTTGCAAACATAGCCAAAATGCAATACTAAAGAAGGCGATAACAAGGTGAAGGGAGAAAATTTGAAATGTAACTCCTGACACAGTTATGTTCAGAGTGAGTAATAATATTAGTTGAGAGATTCGCGACCTTCCTAGGGAAATAAACCGTCACAGTGAGCTTCGCACTTAACAGACGAAACGCTGCGTTTTGACAAACCAGCAAAGAACCTCCCCAAATAGGCCTTTTATTGACCAAGACAAGAGCCCAACCATATCTTGACTAGTCCATTAATTTCTATAAGTCGGGAATACAAACTCCCAACGCAGAACGCAACTTCTCAAATTTTATCATATCCAGGGGCTTGGTGAAGATATCAGCCAACTGATTCTCTGTGCTTACATGTTCCAATGACAGAATTTTGTAATTTACCGGGTCTCTGATGTAGTGATGCCTAATCTCAATGTGCTTGGTCTTGATGTGCTGGATAAGGTTCTTGGCAATGTTGATAGCACTAGTTTTGTCACAGTACAAGGTTACAACATCCTGAGGGACATCGTACTCTTCCAGCATAGATTTGAGAGATAAACAAGCTTTGTGCAGGAAGCACCAGCAGCTATATACTCGGCTTCAGCAGTTGAAAGAGAGACACAGTTCCGCTTCTTGCTAAACTAGGAGATCCGGTTATTTCCAAGAAAGAAGCATCCCCCTGAGGTGCTCTTTCTATCATCTGAATTACCTCCCCAATCTGCATCAGAATACCCAATAAGGCAAGAGTTGGTGTCAAAAGAATAGAGCATACCATAGTCAGTGGTGCCATGGATGTACTTGACGATCCTTTTAACATAGCTCAGATGAGTTGAGGTGGGTTGAGCCTGAAATCTAGCGGAGACACCCTCTGAATAAGAAATGTCAGGTCTTCTTGCTATCAAGTAAAGGAGGCTCCCAATCATGCTTCTATACAGTTTGGTGTCAACCGGCTCAGCTCCATCTTCTTTGGAGAGTTTGACTGTGGCAGAGGCAGGAGTCCTCTTTAGTTTCCCAGACTCGAGACCAAATTTCTTCACAAGTTCCTTGGCATACTTACACTGGGATAAGAAAATGCCTTCTTCAAATTGCTTGATCTGAAATCCCAAGAAGTATGAGAGCTCTCCAACCATAATCATCTCAAACTCTGACCACATTTGATCTACAAAGTGGTCCACCATAGGCTGGGACATCCCTCCAAAGACTATATCATCCACATAGATTTGAGAAAACATCATCTCTGAACCAGATCGTTTGATGAATAGAGTTTGATCCTTCACACCTCTGACATACCTCTTGTGAGTGAGGTATTCTGCCAGACGCTCATACCAAGCACTAGGAGCTTGTTTCAGACCATACAAGGATTTATGAAGTTTATAGACATGATAAGGAAACTTAGGGTCCACAAACCCCTTAGGTTGTTCGACGTAGACCTCTTCATTGAGTATACCATTCAAGAAAGCACTCTTGACGTTCATCTGGAACAATTTGAACTTTTTGAGACAAGAAATACCAAGAATGAGGCGAATGGCTTCGTGTCTTGCCACATGAGCAAACGTCTTATAAAGTCTAGGCCCTCGATCTGAGAGTAACCCTGAGCAACCAGCCTAGCTTTGTTCCTCGTGACATTGCCTAGAGCATCAGACTTGTTCTTGAAGATCCATTTGGTACCAATAACATTTACCTCGTGTGTCTAGGCACAAGCTTCCAGACTTCGTTCCTCTCAAACTGGACCAGTTCTTCTTGCATAGCAATCATCCAAAACTCATCACTTACAGCCTCGATGACATTCTTTGGCTCAATCATGGATGTGAAGCATACATTGCTTATCATCTCTTTGTAGTTCACTGGTTCATTTCTCCTTGTGGTGACTCCTTCGTGTAGGTTGCCGATGATAGCCTCTGCAGGTTGATTCTTCTTTACTCTGCTCGATACTTTCTTCACATGAGATTCAGATATAGCCCTTTCCTCTGAGACATCGGAAGCATCATCAGTGTCTGAGACATCCTCTGGGACACTAGGAAGAATATAAGGAGAGTTGCTGACTTCATCTTCCTCAGAGACCCTGTCTTCATCATCCACCACTACATTTCTTGATTCCATAATACACTGAGTCCTCTTGTTGAAGACTCTGAAATCAGCGCCACTAGAGTTATACCCCAAAAAGATGGCTTCATCACTCTTGGCATCTAACTTCTTCTTGGGTTCCCTGTCCGCAAGGACAAAACATGTACTGCCAAATGTGAAAATACTTAACGTTGGACTTCCTCCTCCGCAAAATTTCATAGCTGGTGCATGACATGCCGGGACGAATAGACACGTGGTTGTGAATATGGCAATCAGTGTTAACCGCTTATGCCCAAAAGCGATAAGGTAGAGATTTCGCATGAAGGATAACTTAAGCCATCTCCTGAATTGTCCTGTTTTTGCTTTCCAAAATTCCATTATGATGATGAGTGATTGGAGCCGAGAACTCATGCATGATCCCTTAAGAATTTCATAACTCAAGAAATTTGCTGTTCTCAAACTCTATTCCATGGTCACTGCGAATCTTCATAATCTTCCCTAAAGAGTTCTCATTCTCTCGCTGCAACCTCAAACTCAGAGTGTGGAACGCGTCAAAGGCATCAGACTTTTCTCTGAGGAACTCAACTCAGGTGTACCTTGAGTAGTTGACAACAACTACAAGGATATATCTTCTGCCACCGAGACTCTCAACCTGCATGGGACACATGAGTTCCATGTGAAGAAGCTCCAAAACACGAGAGGTTGTGAGAAAGTCAACTTTCTTGTGTGACGTACGAACTTGTTTCCCAACTTGGCATTGACCACAGACCCTTCCTTCTTTGATCTTGAGCTCAGGTAGACCTCGAACAGCCTCTTTGGACACAAGGTTGCCTAAGCTCCTCAGATTCAAATGCCCAAGTCTATTGTGCCAGAGATCAGTGATATCAGTTTTGCTTACAAGACAAGTAGAAGGAGCAGTCGAAGGAGCAGACCACAAATAGCAATTGTCAGGGGATCTCAGTCCCTTCATGTACACTGAGTTGTCCTCGCGGGTGATAGAACAGTCATTTTTTGTGAACGTGACCGTTAAATCTGTTGTCAATGGTGCCCACAAGAAGAGTTGTAATCTTTATATTGTACATTTGATGTAATAAAGTCTCATGAAGACTCTTGCTTGTAATTACTTATTCATTAATAAAAAGTTGAAACGTTCATTCATTCTTCTGTGTCTGTTTGAAGCTTTATGATAAAACATTAGTCTTTAGTCCATAAACAAACTAAACAACTTACGAAGAGACAAATGTAGATTTGCATGAACAAACTCTTCGTAGTTTGCTTAAAACGATATATTCGCAATCTAAGGGTCAAAGGACTATTGACCTCAATACGATTGTTAGAAGAATCTATGATGTCTGGTTATGAGGCATTGAGAGTTGGAGACTCTATAGTTCTTCTAGGTATCTTCCGAAGGTACTGAATTAACCAGTGCACTTCTAGAGACAATATAAGAACAAACCATTTAACCTCTTATGTCTCGAAGTCACTACGTATGAATTGCATAGTGCTTACCTTAATCCTGAAATGAGACATGTCATTTCACACCTTAGTATTCTCATTTGAGAAAGTCAGAGTTCGGACTCACTATGTGATTCCGTACAAGGCCTATTGGTGAAGTACTAAGGTTTGAGAATGTCATGAGTAACTTTGTGAAGATCTCATAGATATGGAATTCATGTACAAGATTGCTGAAATGCAATGTATATCACCTCATGCTTTGTTCCTTGGAGTGTGAATAAATGAACTGGCCAGTGTCCAAATTGAGTCTTGACTCCTTTGGATGAAACAATGTGACTTATTACCTCCTCGTCAATACATTGTTTCTAACTTATTCACAAGCGACAAAGGAGTTGAGGAAATAACAACTAGAAGGGTAAAATGGTAATTTTGTAAATCCCGACTAGCTGATGATATTCATGAAGGGTAAACACTGATATATTCTGTGGATCCACTCATTACAATTAGGTTGAATTCTTGAGTAGAAAATAAATTCATTTGAACCGAGAGATTTTCAGTGTCAACTCTTTAAAGGAGTCAGTTGACATTAAGCTAAACTTGGAAAAGGTTTGTGAACTTTTGAGTCCAAGTATTTAGCTCAAGCTTTGTTCATTTGGATCCATGAGGTCACTGTCACGAATCACATCGAGTAGGAATAGTTAAACTGGAAGCTAAGTCAAAACAAGAACGAAAATTGTCGAAAGGGTAATTTTGTCTTTTTGGACATGGCATGAAATGAATGTCAATAAATTTTTTGACAATGTCATATGATGACATATTATATCACACGGCCATAACATGTTTATTGGGCCTTGTGAATTAATTCCATTTCATAGAATTTTACTTGAAAATTCTTAATGGGCTTTTCTTATGTTGTCATGAACAATTAAAGAAAAACATAGAAAGCCTTTTTAGAAGGCTTTTGGCCGTCCAACCCAAGTGAATGGGAGACCAAATTTCGTGCAGCCCTTAGTGTGAAAGAGAGAATATTTTGTGCATAAATGTATGAAGATACTTGCCAAAAGAAAAAGGGGAAACAAATTTCCCCTAAAAGGAAATGAGGTAGGCGCCCAAGAGAGAGACAAGGCAAGGCAAGGAACAAAAAAGGAAACAAATCCAAGCCTTCTAGAAGGCTTACCTTGGCCGAGTATGTCATAGGGGAAAAGAGGAAATTGGCTCATGAATATGTGATATTCTATAGAAGAGGAAACTACCTTATTGAAGGTAAGACCTCTCCTATAAATAGGAACCTCATTCTTCTCATTTTTCTCATTCCACATAAGTTAGAGATTGAGAGCCTCTCTCTCTAGACCTTGTGGCCGCCCCTCTTCTCTCTCTCTCTAGTCAATTTCGTTTTATTGTTTTGGCACCTAGGTCCTCATTTGACCTAGAGTTTAGCTCTGCGACTTCAAGACTCGTTCTTAAGTCGTAGTGTTTAAAAGTGCCTACACACTAATTCATTTTATTTCGAGTGATTTAGTGACAGAAACTTTCGTGGTTGCTCGAGTTGCCGAGGAAAGAAAGAGAGACGTGCTGCGAGGAGACGAACGTTTTCAACCTTCCGAAGGCTCATCAACGTTCAAGCTTCTAAAGAGGTTAGTAAATTTATTATGCTCATATTAGTTTTATTTACATGTGCTTGCACTTTGTCTAGGTTAGTAAAAACTGTTTTACTTGAAAAAGAAAATTTTTAAAATTCCGCCGCTTAACGAAGCGTTAAACTTTTTCTTAAACCCTAGATCAATTCCAACAAATGGTATTAGAGCTATGGTCAAAGATATGCATGTACATGTATTTAAAAATATGAGCTTGAAAATCGTTTTCAAAAGTTTACTAATTTTGTGACAAGTTAGAATTGTTTTCTTAGATTTTTTTTTTAATTTATTGCTCTTGCCTTTAAATTAAAAATCATGTTTTTTTCTATGAGTTTGGGATGTTATTAAAACACATTAGAATCAGTTCTAAAAGTTTTTAATTTTTTATATTGAAAAACGTGTTTTAAAGGTTTGAGAAATTTCGAGTAAATATTGTGACTAGTTTTCTTGTCTTACTAGTTTCTTTTATCTACATGAATCATTTTATGCATGTTGTTATTCTTTTATATCATGTTATTACCTTGCTAAGAAAACACCAATAAAAGCTTTAACAACATCCTAAAACGTTCCGTTACACTCGATTATTTTTCGCACCTAAAAAGGACCAAGCTTTAATTATTTCTTTTTCTTCGACCTGGAGTAAAACCCGCAGTAAAAGTAGCATAACTCTCTATTCAGAAATCGAAATTTAATGATTCTTGAATCAAATTAAATCCCTGTCTGTTCTCTGTCCAATACCACCGGTTTCAGGTCAAAAGGTCATCGGAGCCGCCAGTTATGGTGATTTTACTCCGAGGTGCGCGGCTGTTCCGAAAGTCCAGTTTTTTAGAATTCCGGATTTTCAGCCCCACTACCATGAGTTATAGAACTCTAATGAGAAAAATTTCTTGAGCAAAAATGTTTTTTATAAGATTATAAACATGATGTGTAAGATTAAAATGTTTTTATTTTTGAAAGTTTAATTGAAATTGAATTTTTACAAAACTAGTTTGAATTATGAAAAACCGTTTTCGCTTCAAACTTGAAAAATATTATGTCATCCAAATCAAACAAATTTTCAAAATGTTTTCAAAACTATATCTTTATCACATATTTTCAAAATCTATATGCTCTTGAAAATATGAGTGGGAGGTCTCCTTGTAGACAAGCCGAAAAATAAAAAGATGTGTATTCTCAAACTTTCAAGTGTTCGAGTGAGTTGAAGTTCACACTTCCCTCATGCACTTTCCCGAAATAGAAAATAGGAAAAGATCGAGTATGTACCTTGTGCCTTTATGCACTAACACTGCTCTGAACATGATGATCTAGGATTCTCTTCTAGTTGTCCGCTCTGTCGCTCTCTAACTAGGAAATCCGTTTCCGAACTTACAAGAGTCGATGAACCAACTCCAAAAACTAAGTGGGTGGGTTATATTTGTTGTTTGTAATCCACGATCCCTAACACTAATGAAAGAAGCAATTAACGTGGGACTAAGAGCCGCTCTTGCGACCCTCTCTTAAATGGGAGTACTCCAAGGCGTTTTTGCTTCGATCATTGCTCAATGAGCTACGTCCGAGAGTGAGACGATGATGACAAGGCCTCCCCTTGGGGGATTGTTTTTCAAAGTTGATATTTTGGACTAAGTGGTTGGTTGCACACTTAGGTTCAATCCCTAGTAATCCTCCCTTGAGGCTCTGCGAAAGGATGTGAGTGATCAAACCAATTTGAAAGGTGGCTTGTCAAAATTGATGTATTGACATCTTGGCTAAGCATTAATGATATGTCATTTACTTATAAATGGAGATTTTTTGCGGCCTTCTCTTGAGGGAGTAAATTATTGTTTGGTTTATAACACCTTTGGATTTTATCAAAGTCTAAATAAAACTTAAATCTTAAACCAAAGACTAATCATAAACTTGTTTCAACTTAAATAAGCAACATGTCTCTCAACACTCTCTCGATCATCTTTTCCTCGAACAAACTCGAAAACAAAGACTATGTAGATTCGAAACATAACCTTGACATAATAGTTACCGTTAACAAGCACAAATGGGTACTTACCACCCCATGTCCTCCTCTAACGAATGATGATTCGACTCAAGAGGACAATGACGCCTTAGCGGCCTGGCTTCAATCCGATGAGATTGTGAGGTGCTATATCTTAGCATCTATGAACAATATGCTGAAAAAAGCAACATCGTGACATCGAGACTGCCGCTGACATGCTCTACAATCTCCTTGAGATGTTTGGAGGGCAAAGGCGTCGGGCAAGGCAACAAGCTGTCCGACAGTTTATGAACTGTCATATGAAGGCTAGGACTCCTGTTAGAGACTTTATGATACTAATCATTAGTTTTCTGAATAAAATGGAAATCCTAGGATCTGAGACTGATGGGAAGAATGTCATAGATATGATCTTAGAAACTCTCCCCGCATCTCTTGATACCTCCAAGATGAACTACTCCATAAACAAGCTAGAGTACACTGTTACCAAGCTTATAAAGGAGCTTCATACTGCTGTAGGTCTCACTAAGAGAAAGAGGAATCAAGGAGAGGCACACGCTACTTAGCAAAAAGCCTCCGCCTCTGGGACTAAGAAGAGACCTCACAAGGCCGATAAAAAGAACTGTCCTGCCTATCTCAAAGCGAAGGAACATAGTATTGTACTAGTTAACGAAGCATGCTTAGTAGCTGATAATGTATCAACGTGGATTCTTGACTCCACTGCTACTAATCATATTTGTTGTTCCTTGAATGGATTCAAGAAAACCAAAAGCTTAGAGGAAGGCGAGTTCTGTTTCAAATGGGGTGATGGGAGCCTGGTGTCTGCGAAGGCTGTGGGATCCGTGACGCTGTCTTTTGAAGACCGCACTTTAAACTTGAATAATGTTTATTTTGTTCCTACCTTTGGGAAGAACTTAATATCCGTTGCTCGTCTTCTTGAGCAAGATTATTGTTTAAAGTTCATTAAGAATGGAATTCGTATTTCGTTTCCTGATAATTCTTTTGTCACTGATGCATGTATGAAGAATGGTCTTTTTTACATTTATCCCACTCAACCTTCCATTTTAGACACTGAAATAGATACTGATCTAATTAGGGAGACAAATAGGATCAAACTTTCTGAATCCTCCGATCTAACAAAATCAACATACCTATGGCACTTAAGACTTGGTCATATCAGCCTAGATAGGATTAAGAGACTTGTGAGGGATGGTCCACTCCAAGCCTCTGCAATAGGTTCACTACCTACTTGTGAATCCTGCATAGAAGGAAAAATGACTAAGCGACCTTTCTCCGATAAAGGTCGAAGAGCCACTGAGTTGCTGGAACTAGTACATTCTAATGTATGTGGTCCGCTCAGCTAACAGGCATGTGGAGGAAACTATCTTATTGATGGTGAGACCTCTCCTATAAATAGGAGCCTCATTCTTCTCATTTTTCTCATTCCACATAAGTTAGAGATTGAGAGCTTCTCTCTCTAGAACTTGTGGTTGTCGCCCCTCTTCTCTCTCTCTCTAGTTTATTTTCGATTTTTCTTGTTTTGGCACCTAGGTCCTCACTCGACCTAGTGTTTAGCTCTGCGACTTCAAGACTCGTTCTTAAGTCGTAGTGTTTAAAAGTGCCCACTCACTAATTCTTTTATTTCGAGTGATTTAGTGATAGAAACTTTCGTGGTTGCTCGAGGTGCCGAGGAAAGAAAGAGGGACGTGCTGCGAGGGGAGACGAGCGTTGCAAAATTTCCAAAAGCTTCTTCAAAGTTCCAGCTTCAAGAAAGGCTAGTAAACTTCTTAGCTCATAATAGTTTTTAATTAGGTGTACTTGCTCTTTTGTCTAGGTTAGTAAAAAACTGTTTTTACTTGTAAAAGAAAATTTTTAAATTTCCGCCGCTTACCGAAGCGTAAATTTTTTTCTTAAACCCTAGATCGATTCCAACAAATGGTATCATAGCTATGGTCAAAGATTAGCATGTACATGTATTTAAAAATATGAGCTTGAAAATTGTTTTCGAAAGTTTACTAATTTTGTGACAAGTTAGAATTGTTTTCTTAGATTTTTTTTAATTTATTGCTCATGTCTTTAAATTAAAAACAATGTTGTTTTTCTATGATTTTGGGATGTTTTTAAAACACATTAGAATCAGTTCTAAAAGTTTTTAATTTTTTATATTGAAAAACGTGTTTTAAAGGTTTGAGAAATTTCGAGTAAAATTTTGTGACTAGTTTTGTTGTCTTACTAGTTTCTTATTTTTACTTGAATCGTTTTATGCATGTTGTTAATTCTTTTATATCTTGTTATTACCTTGCTAATAAAACACCAATAAAAGCTTTAACAACATCCTAAAACGTTCCGTTACACTCGATTCTTTTTCGCACCTAAAAAGGACCAAGCTTTAATTATTTCTTTTTCTTCGAGCTTAAAAGTGGCATAACTCTCTGCTCAGATATCGAAATTTAATGATTCTTGAATCAAATTAAAGCTCAGTCTGTCCTCTGTCCAATGCCACCGGTTTCGGCTCAAAAGGACATTGGAGCCGCCAGATATGACGATTTTACTCTGAGGTGCGCGGCTGTGCTGAAACTCCAGTTTTTTAGAAATCCGGATTTTCAAACCCCACTACCATGAGTTATAGAACTCTAATGAGAAAATTTTCTTGAGCAAAAATGTTTTTCATATGATTATAAACATGATGTGTAAGATTAAAATGTTTTGATTTTTGAAAGTTTAATTGAAATTGAATTTTTTACAAAACTAGTTTGAATTTTGAAAAAACCGTTTTCACTTTCAAACTTGAAAATATTTTGTCAATCCAAATCAAATAAATTTTCAAAATGTTTTCAAAACTATATCTATATCACGTATGTTCAAAATCTATATGCTCTTGAAAATTTGAGTGGGAGGTCTCCTTGTTGACAAGCCGAAAAATAAAAAGATGTGTAATCTCAAACTTTCAAGTGTTCGAATGAGTTGAAGTTCACACTTCCCTCATGCACTTTCCCGAAATAGAAAATAGGAAAAGATCGAGTATGTACCTTGTGCCTTTATGCACTAATACTGCTCTGAACATGTCGATCTAGGATTCTCTTCTAGTTGTCCGCTCTGTCGCTCTTTAACTACGAAATGCGTTTCCGAAGTTATAAGAGTCGATGAACCAACTCGAAAAACTAAGTGGGAGGGTTATAGTTGTTGTTTGTAACCCACGATCCCCAACACTAATGAAAAGTGCAAGTGTCGCCGGACTAAGAGTCACCCTCGTGGCCCTCTCTTAAATGAGAGTACTCAAGGGCGCTTTGCTCTGATCATTGCTCAATGAGCTACGTCCGAGAGTGAGACGATGATGGCAAGGCCTCCCCTTGGGGGATTGTTTTTCAAAGTTTATCTTTTGGACTAAGTGGTTGGTTGCACACTTAGGCTCAATCCCTAGTAATCCTCCCTCGAGGCCCTGCGAAAGGATGTGAGTGATCAAACCAATTTACAAGGTGGCTAGTCAAAATAGATGTATTGACATCTTGGCTTAGCATTAATGACGTGTCATTTACTTATAAAAGGAGATTTTTTGCGGCCTTCTCTTGAGGGAGTAAATTATCGTTTGGTTTATAACACCTTTGGATTTTATAAAAGTCTTAATAAAACTTAAATCCTAAACCAAAGACTAATCATAAACTTGTTTCAACTTTATAGGCAATATGTCTCTCAACCATCTCTCTATCTTTCTTTCCTCGATCAAACTCAAAAACAGAAACTGCGTAGATTCGAAACATAACCTCGACATAATCCTTACCAAGCACTAAAGGGTACTCACCACCCCGTGTCCTCCTCTGACGAATAATGATTCAACTCAAGAGGACAAAGACGCCTTGGCGGCCTGGCTCTGCTCCGATGAGATTGTGAGGTGCTATATCTTAGCATCAATGAACAATGTGTTGCAACAACAACATCGTGACATCGAGACTGCCGCCGACATGCTCAACAATCTCCATGAGATGTTTGAAGGGCAAATGCGTCAAGCAAGGCAACAAGCAGTCCGACAGCTAATGAACTGTCACATGAAGGCTAGGACTCCTGTTGGAGACTTTATGATATTGATCATTAGTTTTCTGAATAAAATGGAAATCCTAGGATCTGAGATTAATGGGAAGAATGTCATAGATATGATCTTAGAAACTCTCCCCGCATCTCTTGATACCTCCAAGATGAACTACTCCATTAACAAGCTAGAGTACACTGTTACCAAGCTAGAGTACACTGTTACCAAGCTTATGGAGGAACTTCACACTGCTGTAGGTCTCACTAAGAGAAAGAGGAATCAAGGAGAGGCACATGCTACTGAGCAAAAAGCCTCCGCCTTTGGAACTGTGAAGAGACCTCACAAGGCCGATAAAAAGAACTGTCCCGCCTATCTCAAAGCAAAGGAACATAGTATTGTTCTAGTTACCGAAGCATGCTTAGTAGCTAATAATGTATCAACGTGGATTCTTGACTCCGCTGCTACTAACCATATTTGTTGTTCCTTGAATGGTTTCAAGAAAACCAAAAGATTAGAGGAATGCGAGTTCTGTTTCAAATGGGGTGATGGGAGCCTGGTGTCTGCGAAGGCTGTGGGATCCGTGACGCTGTCTTTTGAAGACCGTACTTTAAACTTGAATAATGTTTATTTCGTTCCTTCCTTTGGAAAGAACTTAATATCTGTTGCTCATCTTCGTGAGCAAGATTATTGTTTAAAGTTCATTAAGAATAGAATTCGTATTTCGTTTCCTGATAATTCTTTTGTCACTGATGCATGTATGAAGAATGCTAATTTCTACATCTATCTCACTCAACCTTCTCTTTTAGACACCGAAATAGATAATGATCTAATTAGGGAGCCAAAGAGGATCAAACTTTCTGAATCCTCCGATCTAACAAAATCAACACACCTATGGCACTTAAGACTTGGTCATATCAGTGTAGATAGGATTAAGAGACTTGTGAGGGATGGTCCACTCCAAGCCTCTGCAATAGGTTCACTACCTACTTGTGAATCCTGCATAGAAGGAAAAATGACCAAGCGACCTTTCTCCGATAAGGGTCGAAGAGCCACTGAGTTGCTGGAACTAGTACATTCTGATGTATGTGGTCCGCTCAACCAACAGGCACGTGGAGGATACGATTACTTCGTTACCTTCACCGATGATTACTCACGATATGGGTTTGTCTATTTGCTCAAACACAAATCCGAGACCTTTAACGTATTTAAGGTCTTTAGGGCTTTAGTGGAAAAGCAAACTGGCAAAGTGATCAAAACCCTTCGATCTGATCGAGGTGGTGAGTATATGTCTGGAGAGTTCGATGACTTTCTTAAAGAAGAAGGTATCGCTTCTCAGCTTACCGCACCTGGCACACCTCAACAAAACGGAGTGTCAGAGAGAAGAAACCGAACTCTTATGGAGATGGGTAGATCACTGATGAGTTACTCATCACTCCCTCTTTCCTTTTGGGGATATGCCCTAAAAAAAGCCGCTTATATTCTGAACCAAGTTCCGTCCAAGACGGTTCATGGTACTCCCTATGAACGATGGACTGGCCGTAAAGTGAATCTTGGCCGCATCAAAATTTGGGGTTGCCATGCACACGTGCTAAGGCAAAAGACTAGCAAGTTGGCTAGTAGGTCAGAATTGTGTATGTTCGTTGGATATCCAAAGGAAACCAAGATAGTCCCGAGGACGATAAGACTTTCGTTAGCACGAATGCTCGTTTCCTTGAGGAGGACTTTATGAAAGATGCAAAACCTAGAAGCAAAATTGTGCTTGAAGAAAAGTTGGGTGAGGAAGCTTCTACCTCATCTGTAAGAACTGTTCTTACCCCAACTGAAACACAACCTAACTATTCAGAATCTCGTCGAGTAGTACTTCGACGTAGTGGGAGGGCTACTCAAAAGCCTGACAAGTACATGTCTTATGGAGATTCTCTCGTAGCCGTCTCTGACATGGATGATCCTGTTTCCTATAGCCAAGTGATGACTTGTTCTGAATCAAACCATTGGCTTGACGCCATGAAAGTTGAGATGCACTCGATGTGTGTCAACAAAGTCTGGAAACTTGTAGACCTTCCTGAAGGGATTAAACCCGTAGGGTGTAAGTGGATATACAAGAAGAAAAGGGGTCCTGATGGGAACGTCGAGACGTTCAAAGCACGACTTGTGGCGAAGGGTTATACCCAACAAGAAGGGGTTGACTATGAAGAAACCTTCTCGCCAGTCGCGATGCTTAAATCCATCCGCATACTCTTATCCATAGCTACAGCTCTCGACTATGAGATCTGGCAAATGGATGTCAAGACATCCTTCCTGAATGGAAATCTTGACGAGCGCATTTACATGGCTCAACCAGACGGTTTCGTGGATAAAGGTCAAGAGACCAAGGTTTGTGAGTTACTTAAGTCCATTTATGAACTAAAGCAAGCATCTAGGTCATGGAATATTAGATTCAATGAAACTGTAAAAAGCTTCGGCTTTGAACAGTCAATAGATGAGCCTTGTGTTTACAAGTTAATACACGAAGGCAAAGTTGTGTTTCTGGTACTATATGTCGATGATATACTACTCATTGGTAATGATGTGGGTAAGTTATCTGAGGTTAAGGTCTGGCTGGCAAAGCAATTCGATATGAAGGATCTAGGAGAAGCCGCGTACATTCTGGGAATCCAAATCTTTCGAGATAGGAAAAACCGGACCCTGTCGCTCTCTCAAGCATCTTATATTGATAAGGTGATGGATCGCTTCTCGATGCAAGACTCCAAGAAGGGCCAAACACCCTTTAGTCATGGAGTCTCACTCTCTAAGGACCAGTCTCCCAAGACTGCACAAGATATTGAAGACATGAGGAAAATTCCATACGACTCTGCCGTAGGAAGCCTCATGTATGCTATGCTTTGCACTAGACCTGACATCTGTTTCGCCGTTGGCGTAGTTAGACGTTTCCAATCCAACCCTGGACCCGAGCACTGGATTGCTGTTAAGCATGTTCTAAAGTATCTTCGAAGAACTAGGAACTTGATGCTTACATACTCAGGTACTGACCTGACTATGACGGGATATACCGACTCCGATTTTCAAGGGGATAAGGATTCCAGGAAATCCACTTCGGGATCTGTGTTCATCCTTAATGGTGGAGCTGTTGTGTGGAGAAGTATTAAGCAATCTTGCATTGCTGACTCCACAATGGAAGCAGAATATGTGGCTGCTTGTGAAGCATCCAAAGAGGCTGTATGGCTTAGAAAATTCCTTACGTATTTGGAAGTTGTTCCAAATGTCAACGAGCCCATGACCCTTTATTGTGATAATAGTGGGGCTGTCGCTAACTCAAAGGAACCTCGAAGCCATAAGCGCTCTAAACATATTGAGAGGAAATACCATTTGATTCGAGAGATCGTGCAGCGCGGAGATGTGGAAGTCATGAAGATCTCAACGGTGGACAACCTAGCAGATCCATTCACAAAGGCCCTAGCGAACAAGGTCTTCGACCAACATCGAGAGGGATTAGGCATGAAGGACTACACACATCTTCTTTGAGTCAAGTGGGAGTTTGTTATCAATGGTGCCCACAAGAAGAGTTGTAATCTTTATATTGTACATTTGATGTAATAAAGTCTCATGAAGACTCTTGCTTGTAATTGCTTATTCATTAATAAAAAGTTGAAACGTTCATTCATTCTTCTGTGTCTGTTTGAAGCTTTATGATAAAACATTAGTCTTTAGTCCATAAACAAACTAAACAACTTACGAAGAGACAAATGTAGATTTGCATGAACAAACTCTTCGTATTTTGCTTAAAACGATATATTCGCAATCTAAGGGTCAAAGGACTATTGACCTCAGTACGATTGTTAGAAGAATCTATGATGTCTGGTTATGATGCATTGAGAGTTGGAGACTCTATAATTCTTCTAGGTATCTTCCGAAGGTACTGAATTGACCAGTGCACTTCTAGAGACAAGATAAGAACAAACCATTAAACCTCTTATGTCTAGAAGTCACTACGTATGAATTGCATCGTGCTTACCTTAATCCTAAAATGAGACATGTCATTTCACACCTTAGTATTCTCATTTGAGAAAGTCAGAGTTCGGACTCACTATGTGATTCCGTACAAGGCCTATTGGTGAAGTACTAAGTTGTGACAATTTCATGAGTAACTTTGTGAAGATCTCATAGATATGGAATTCATGTACAAGATTGCTGAAATGCAATGTATATCACCTCATGCTTTGTTCCTTAGAGTGTGAATAAATGAACTGGCCAGTTTCCAAATTGAGTCTTGACTCTTTTGGATGAAACAATGTGACTTGTTAGCTCCTCGTCAATACATTGTTTCTAACTTATTCACAAGCGATAAAGGAGTTGAGGAAATAACAGCTAGAAGGGTAAAATGGTAATTTTGTAAATCCCGACTAGCTGATGATATTCATGAAGGGTAAACACTGATAATATTATGTGGATCCACTCATTACAATTAGGTTGAATTCTTGAGTAGAAAATAAATTCATTTGAACCGAGAGATTTTCAATGTCAACTCTTTAGTGGAGTCAGTTGACATTAAGCTAAACTTGGAAAAGGTTTGTGAACTTTTGAGTCCAAGTATTTAGCTCAAGCTTTGTTCATTTGGATCCATGAGGTCACTGTCACGAATCACATCGAGTAGGAATAGTTAAACTGGAAGCTAAGTCAAAACAAGAACGAAAATTGTCGAAAAGGTAATTTTGTCTTTTTGGACATGGCATGAAATGAATGTCAATAAATTTTTTGACAATGTCATATGATGACATATTATATCACATGGCCATAACATGTTTATTGGGCCTTGTGAATTAATTTCATTTCATAGAATTTTACTTGAAAATTCTTAATGGGCTTTTCTTATGTTGTCATGAACAATTAAAGAAAAACCTAGAAAGCCTTTTTAGAAGGCTTTTGGCCGTCCAACTCAAGTGAATGGGAGACCAAATTTCGTCAGCCCTTAGTGTGAAAGAGAGAATATTTTGTGCATAAATGTATGAAGATATTTTCCAAAAGAAAAAGAGGAAACAAATTTCCCCTAAAAGGAAATGAGGTAGGCGCCCAAGAGAGAGACAAGGAAAGGCAAGGAACAAAAAAGGAAACAAATCCAAGCCTTCTAGAAGGCTTACCTTGCTCATACTCTCCCTTCGTCGCGCAAATCCTCGCGCAACCTTGCGTGGGGAACTTCAAATTGTCGTCCATCCCTCCCTATGATGGGCGGACTGACCCGAACTTCCACATCCAACACTACGAGACGTGGATGACGATGCAAGGGTAGCCGGACACGACCCTATGCCAAGCTTTCAGCCTAACCCTCACGGGGTCGGGCGTTGAGTGGTTTCGGAGCTTGAGACCCGGGAGCATCCCGTCCTTCCGGGCTTTGCAAGGGGCTTTCCTTGCCCGCTTCGCCACGCTCGTGGCACAGAAGAAGTCGAAGACCCACCTCCTCTCCATTCGGCAAGGGAGAGACGAGACGTTGAGGCAATACCTCGCTCGCTTCACCGAGGAATCTCACAAAGTCGAGGGGTTCGACGACAAGGACGCCATCACGGCGATCACCGAAGGAGTTCGCACGAGGGACTTCCTCAAGACCATTGTTGGGAAGGTCCCGCGGAGCATGGCGGAGCTAATGACGAGGGCCCGCACGTACATGGGAATCGAGGACTATCTCGATGGCCGAGATGGCCGGAAGTCAGGGGGGCAGGGTAGTCGACGCCGCGACGACCAAGATGGAGATCGTCCCGACCCTCGAAAGAGGAGGAACAAGGGAGGCAGGCCCCTAACGGCCGCTCCCTCCCCGGGCCGAGACCGTCACACGTCGATAGCCTCCGAAAGTTCTCGACGTTCACCCCCTTGAACACCCCACCGGAGCGGATCCTAATTCTGCACCGCGACAAGCTAGAGAGCCCTACTCCTCTCACAAAGGATCCTGCAAAGAGGGATCGAAACAAGTTCTGCGAATACCACCAGGATCACGGGCATCTGACATCCGAATGCTATCAACTCAAGCGTAGATTCAAGACGGGAAACTTAAAGAGTACGTCCTTAGAACGATCGGGACGGCCGTGGCGCACGGTTAGCGTCCGCGGCAGGAAAGGAAGGATCCGGCGACGGTGACCATCACGGACCGAGCAGCAATCGTATGTCATAGAGGAAAAGAGGAAATTGGCTCATGAATATGTGATATTCTATAGAAGAGGAAACTACCTTATTGAAGGTAAGACCTCTCCTATAAATAGGAGCCTCATTCTTCTCATTTTTCTCATTCCACATAAGTTAGAGATTGAGAGTCTCTCTCTCTAGACCTTGTGGCCGCCCCTCTCCTCTCTCTCTCTAGTCAATTTCGTTTTATTGTTTTGGCACCTAGGTCCTCATTTGACCTAGAGTTTAGCTCTGCAACTTCAAGACTCGTTCTTAAGTCGTAGTGTTTAAAAGTGCCCACACACTAATTCCTTTTATTTCGAGTGATTTAGTGATAGAAACTTTCGTGGTTGCTCAAGTTGCCGAGGAAAGAAAGAGAGACGTGCTGCGAGGAGACGAACGTTTTCAACCTTCCGAAGGCTCATCAACGTTCAAGCTTCTAAAGAGGTTAGTAAATTTATTATGCTCATATTAGTTTTATTTACATGTGCTTGCACTTTGTCTAGGTTAGTAAAAACTATTTTACTTGAAAAAGAAAATTTTTAAAATTCTGCCGCTTAACGAAGCGTTAAACTTTTTCTTAAAAGATCAATTCCAACAAAATCTTTGTCGCACAACTCACTAATGCTGATCAGATTGGCTTTGAGGCCATCAACAAGAAGGATATTGTCAAGGACTGGAAGGCCGGAAACATTTAGCTTTCCTTTTCCAACCACAGTAGGAGTCACCTCCAAAAGTGGCATGTCCCTTAGAGTAACTCGTTGTGTTGTTGAGAAACGAGTCGTCTCTTATCATGCGTCTTGAACACCCACAGTCAAAATACTAGTCCTCTCTAGCAGTAGCCTTGAGAGGTGTAAGCAACAAGAACTCTATTATCTTGCTTGATCATCCACACTTGATGAGCCGAAGAGTGAAAGGACTGCCTCTCAGATCATTCCTTCAAGTGCACCTTCAACTTGGGAAATCTGCTCTGGGCAAAGAGAACATTTTGACCGGTGTTTTTCCGCTCTAGAAATCTGTAATACAATGAGTAACAGAACGGGCAGATATGTCTTCATTTTCCACAAAAAATGACATCTCCAGTCAGTTTTAGGGGCTGACCTTGGTAACACAGGACTTGAAGTCTTTTAAGATGTTGGAGACACCTTTCGCACATTGAAAACTGGTACTTGGGATGGAGACACAAAGACTGTTTTCTGAGAAGAAAAGGAACAAGAGTGATACCCAAGACCTCTATGACTAGAGGAGAGCTGACCAATCTTCAGAATTTCATTCCGGTTAGAGGTTCCCGAGTTTAAAATTTGAACTGACTTGGTCATATTCCCCAGGTCAGCATTGAGTTTGGAGATTTGCTTCTTCAGACTCCTAACGACCTCGAGCAGATGAGATTTTTCACCCAGAAGCGATTCAATTTTGCTATTCAGCATCTCAGGATAGTCTTTCTTCAGTTCTTCAATCTCTTCAAGCAAGCTGGTTTGCTTGCATTGAAATTCTTCTATCTTCAATTTTTGCTTGAGGAAGGCGTTAGACTCGTCGGCCCACTTGACAAATAGAGTCTTGTAAGCCTCCAGTAAGACATCATCACTTAATTCTTCTTCCACTTCTCCAAAACAAGAATTAACACTTTCAGATGATCATGTCTGAGACATGATGACTTCATAGGCATGCAGAAGAAATTTGTCACTGAGTTCCCCACTTCCAGCTGACTTAAAATCATTTGAGCACTTAGAAGGAGCCATGACAACTTTCCCTATATTCTCCTCTGATGAATCCTCCTGTAGGTCAAAACTTTATGCCATAAAGACAAGAAAGTTATTGCCTCCATCCTCTCCGGCATCACTACCAGATTCGCGTTCTTCATCGTTGAGCGTGTAATAGTAGTTATTTTGCTGTCTTCTTAGATAGTTTGGACACTCAGCTTAGATGTGACCAAAACCTTCACACTCTCTGCATTGAATGCATTTTCCTTTAAACGCATGAGGGGTTCCCTAATCCTCTCTTCATTTTCTGTTGTAATTTCCAGGTTTATACCTCTGGGATGTCTTCTCTCGGTTGAAGGGTGCAGTTAATTGCCCTGGAAAGTTAGGGGATCTTTTCTCGAACTTTTTCATAAGCTTCCCATAGTTCTTGACCATCAAGTCCAGAGACTCCTCGTAAGATTCTGATGATGTCTCAGCTTGAGGAGACTAAGATTCGGGGGCAGAGGACTTGAGAGCAAGAGCCCTTGATTTCTTCTTTGGGGACCCTGAGAACGACATCTCGTAGGTGAGTAAGGACCCAATGAGTTCATCCACCTTCATTGCACATGTGTCATGCACTTCATCAATGGTGGTCACTTTGATCTTGAACCTCTCACGAAGAGATCTCAAGATTTTCTTGGCAAGCTTGGCATCCGACATGTGTTCCCCGAGAGAGTGAGACTCATTAGAAAGATCTCTAACTCTCACATAGAACTCGTTGATGGTTTCATCCTCATGCATTCTCATGTTCTCAAACTTGGTGGTGACAAGTTGTAACCGAGAATTTTTTTTACTTTATCAGTCCCCTCAAAAGTTGTTTCAAGGATATCCCAAGCCTCCTTGGCACTCTCACAAGTATTAATCAACCTGAAAACATTTCTGTCAACACCATTGTAGATGACATTGAGAGCTTTGGAGTTAGAGAGAGCGGCTTCATTTTCTGTGGGACTCCACTTGATCTCAGGCTTCTTCACATAGGTAACATTATCCTCCAACACCTTCTTGGGAGCTTCCCAGCCTGTAATCATGGATTTCCATGTTTTGTGATCGATGGACCTGATAAAAGCTCCCATCTTAGCCTTCCAGTAGGCGTACTTCTGCCCATCGAGAAGAGGAGCTTGAGAAATAGAGCCTCATTCCCTGAATGTGTTTATTTCCAGCAACAATAGTAAGATCAGTACAAATCTCACCCAGAAACTTAGGGTGCCTGCTCTAATACCACTTGAAAGTCCATATTTACTGTGTAACATGTCTTGTTAGATGTTGTTAGGAACAATTGAAAGAACAACAAACCACAAGTAATAAAAGCAAGTAAATGACACTAAGAGTGATAACCCATTTCGGCCTCAACTGCCTACTTTGGGGAAATTTGAATCCCAGTAAAAAGAGTAACTCCACTAGACAATAGAATGAGTACACACGGGAATACAATGGATGATCACGTTTCACTATTCCTACTCCAAACTATCCTATGGAGTCACTAACCTAGGCTTCCCCCTACTTTTCACTCTTACACTCTTCCGGTGTATCAATAAATATGAATAACCACAATAACAACAACCGTAAAAGAGCTAGGTTTGTCTTCGCCGATAAGGATCAAAACCTAGAGAACAAAAAACCCACACACTTTTCTCTTGAAGAGATGATTTCGGCGTGTAAAGTGTGTTGTCTTTCCTAGGGTATGACATTCTCTTTTATAAGAGACATGAGACGAGAATGTCCTATGATCAGACACCATGACACATGGCACACATCAGGACGAGGACAGACAAAAAATATCAGAGAGGTCAAGTTGTATCCTGGCATAAAGTGACGAAAGATATTTATATACGATACGAGAAACAACACTAAGAATAATAGAGTTATGTGAACCAAAACGCCAAACATCAATGTAACAACATAAGTCAAAAATCGAATTCCAAATGTTTTTAAAATAACAGTCCATTATTGATATTTCTCTGTTTATTAGGTATTTTTCTTGTCAAACACGTAGCTGCCGTGCTGTTTCATATTGTTCTAAAACTACTATAATAAGTCTTCGTTAAGAAAATAAAAATAAATATAAAACCCTACAATTCCGAGCCTAATTCACGCGCCGCTCGACTACCGCCATTGCCACCACCGTGTCGTAACTCCGAAACCACTCACTCATGGAATCAGAAAAACCGCAGGCCGAGAAGCCACCAGTCGCCGTGACCTCGTGCCGAAAGAAGAAGAAAGACGAGGCCTCGTTCTTGGAGGACGTCAAGGACCACATCGACGAGTTCATCAGCGCTTCAATGGAAGAACATAAGACCTGTTTCACCAAGACCATCAAAAAGGTTTCTTCTTCTTCTTCTTCTTCTTCTTCTTTTTACCCCTCTTTTCGGTTCTTTACTCTGTCTTGGTTTCTTTGATTGAGTGGTTAGGGTTATTTTTCTTTTTGGTTTCAGATGTTTGGAATGTCGAAGATCGTTGCCGAGCGGAACTCTGAAGTTGAAGGAGTTGAAAGCTCTCTGCCCCTTAAAACAACCGTTGGAAACTAGGGTTTGGAATTCTGCTTTGCTGATCCATCAAGCTTATTTTATTTTTTTCGTTTTACTTTGTGTTAATGATATGGGTTAGAACTTAGATATTCAATCAACTTGGTTGGATCGATTTTTTTTTTTTTTTAATATGTTAAAAGCTTGGAATAACTACTGTAATGAAATGCTTGGAATTTCGTTATAGTTTAATTGCACAAAACCTGTCAATGCAAAGTTACTGATATGTTTTCAATTTCATACGCAATATATATATTGAAATCAAACTTGTTTGGTAATTCTATTAAAAATTCAAGCATTTCTGATTGAGTTTGGATCTCGACTTCGACTAGAATTAGCTTGGTAGTACCTCTTTTTTTGTCCGTCTTTTCCCATCTGTGGTTCTTTTTTATCAGTATGAAAGACGAGAATTTGTCAATGCAAGTTTTTCCCTTGCTACAATCTCATTTGTAGCTGATCAAAGAGTTTATCCTCTAGATAAGTGAATGTCTCGATGAACTTTTGAATAGGTTCCATGAGGTATTGATACCTTTCTTTCCCAATTTTTTTTTACTCAATCCAAGACAGGCTGAGCTTAACAAATTTGTTGCTTGTGAGCTCAGTCATGTAGGTCTAAATTATGACAATATTGACTGAACCCGTTTCACCTTGATTTTGATTCGGTGCAAGAGTGTCGATCCTAAACAATTGAGAGGGCGTAGGGGTGATATGAACGATTCAATTTTTAATTCTACATAACCCATTTGTTCTGAAAAAGAAGATTGCTACTACTAGTGAAAAATATGCTATCAATGAGTTCTGAAAACCCATTAAATATTTGCTTAGATAGGACTACAATCATATGCTATCAATGAGTTCTGAAAAAGAAGATTGCTACTACTAGTGAAAAATATAGAGTTATCGTAGAAAGAGGTTATGAAATATTTGTGCGTGCTTTACTGTTTCCAGTTTCTCATGCTGTCTTTTCGATTCATAGCGAGTAAACAGCTGATTCTTTTGGATTGAATACCTAAAAGAAAGATCACAATTTCACGACAGAGAAATATATCTACAAGGGTTTTTTTTCTAATGTTTTATGTATCCGTTCTGGTTAAAGCTTATGAAATTCGGGTTCAGGTTGTTAAGATGATTCTTTTCTATTTGATCTGTAATCTTCAAAGTGTCAATTTGGTGGCAGAAACTTTTTGTTTGGCTTTGACTATGCCCTGTTCCTGAGCAAGAAACAAGAAAATTTTACTTGATTTGCCCATTGACGTAAAGTATGGGCTAAACCAGTACAATTTCCAGTAATCCACACAAAAGAAAAATAATACTGAGTTATTTTGGTCTGTAACCACCAACCGATATTTCAATCACCCAGGGATATCTCAAATTTTCCGACATTTTCATCAGCTTTTGCATTGGTAAACAATATCGAAACTAATATTTAAATCTCTCAAAAATTTTCATCGGTAAACATGCATGTCTATGTCACAAACAATAATTCAAATATATCAAAAATTATCGATAAACAACATTTATCTCACCAACCTCTCAAATTCCTCCAAAAATTTTATAACCATTTTCGTCAGTCATCGATATCTTCATACAATTGATATCTATTTTTTAAACCTTAATTTTTTTTAACTGATCTTGCTGGAAACATAAAAATCAAATAAAAGAAGGAAGCTATATAGTCGTCGAAAAAAAATTAAAAGTCAAGTATTAAGAGGAAATTTACTCAAAGAGTCTTAGCTCTCAGGTGGTATCTTGTTCTTTGTTCTCAGAAGATAAGTTTTCAGGTGAGGGTGTAAGTGGAAGATTACTATTGCGATAATAGTGCAAATTGAACTTCTTGGAAGACCTCGTGGGTATTAAACTAGTGAATGTCGTACCTCGCCAAACAATTTGTTGTTTAATTGTGGGTGATTGCGTGATAACTTGTGTTCTAAGTTACTCTGGACCAATGGTGTCTAGCCAAGTGATTGAAGACTCGGAGAAAAACGGTTAAAGAGAGAACTCTGGACCGATGAGTGGGCTAGTCTTGTATTTAAGGACCTTTGAGTCATCGTAACTAGTCATTCTTTAGTTCCAGACAAAGAGAGAACTAACGAGAGATCTTGAAGGAGAGTGAAATAATTACAAGGATTTTTCCTAAACCATCTATTGGAAACGGCGACTAGATTCCTCACCGGAGTTGGTGATCCTCATTGGATCCGAATCAAAGATAATACCGTCGTGTATTTATTCATTTTCTGGTTTACGTGTTCTCTTGGCGCCTATTTTTTCGGCGTTTCTTACGTAGGAAGTTATTTCTTTGCAATTGTCCAACTGTTACAATCAAAGAAAGCAAACTAGATGTTCAATAGTACATAGAAAAGAAAAGAAAAGAATTGTTCATGAAACAGTAACAAGAAGCTTGTTCTTCTTGCCAGAGGAGAGAAGCAACATGTTACCCTCGGCAACATCTCCTTCCTCGACTCTCCGACTCTCGCTCTCCACTCTCGCATTGTTCAAGTAAAACCCGCCTTGCTTCAACACCCTCTTGGCCGCGGACTTGCTCTCGAACAGCCCCGCGGCCACCGAGAGCTCCACCACCGACGACCCCACGACCCTCCGGCGCTCCATCGAGCACGACGGGACGTCTCCGGCGACCCCTCCGATGGCCTCCCAGTCGCCGGCCCTGATCGCCTCCGTCGCCCTCACCGCCTCCCCCAACCCCTCCTCGCCATGAACGAACCTCGTCACCTCCTCCGCGAGCCGCCTCTGACCCAAGTTCGGCTCCGACCCCATGGCCGCCGCGATCCCATCGATCTCCTCGATCTCCAGAAAAGTCAGCATCTTTAGGTACCGAACCACGTCGGAATCCGCCACGGAGAACAAATGCTGGTAGAATCTGTACGGCGACAGCATCTGCGGGTCGAGCCACACCGCTCCTTCCTCGGACTTGCCGAACTTGGTCCCGTCGGATTTCAGCAGGAGCGGGAACGTGAGGCCGTACGCCTCGTCGGAACGGAGGATCTTTCTGATCAGGTCCGTCCCGGCGGTGATGTTCCCCCACTGGTCGCTGCCTCCGATCTGGACGTTGACGCGCATTTCGTCGAACAGGTGGAGGAAGTCGTAGCCTTGGAGGAGCTGGTAGGTGAACTCGGCGTAGCTCAAGCCTTGCTCGGAGGCCTCGAGGCGTCTTTTCACGGTGTCCTTGCGGATCATGGTGCCGACGCGGGCGAAGCGGCCGACGCGGGAGAGGAAGTCGAGGAGGCGGAAATCGCGCCACCACTCGTAGTTGTCGAGAACGGTGACGGGGTCGGAGTCGGAGCCGAGGATTCGGGAGATCGAGCGGGAGATGGCGGCGGAGTTGGAGGAGAGGGTTTGGGGGTCGAGGAGGGGGCGGTCGAGGGACTTGCCGGAGGGGTCGCCGACGCGGGCGGTGGCGCCGCCGAGGAGGGCGATGACGCGGTGGCCGGAGCGGCGGAACCAGGAGAGGACGACGAGGGCGAGGAGGTTGCCGAGGTGGAGGGAGGGGGCGGTGGGGTCGAAGCCGCAGTAGGCGGTGATTGGCTTCCGGGAACGGAGGGCGTCGCTGGTCACGGCTTCGAGAAGGCCTCGCTGCTCCAGAATGGATACGATGTCGGCGCCGCCATTGTTGGAGGAGCAGCGGAGGAGGCTGGTTTGGCTGCGCCGGCGGTGGGGGACTGGGCTTGGGAGGAGGAACTGGGGGAACAAGGTTCTAGATGCTGTTGTACTTGTGCCTGCCATGGATGACATGTTTGTCTCTCAACCCAATCTTCTTTCCTGCTTTGTTCCTACTTACTTACGCCTCCTCATCCACCTTTTTTTTTTTTTTTTTTTTAACCGTTTGGTGGGAAAATTAGTAGATGAATCTCAGGTCAAAATAAGTCTATTAATGTATGGATACTTATTATTATTTAAAATTTCGTGTTAATTTTTTTTTTAATTTTTTTAATTGTGGTTTGCTCTTAGTTTGACTTTGTTGTATCATCTTTACCTATAAATACTACTCATGGATGAAGTAAAAATCATCCCGGTTACTAATTTACTCTCTCTCTCTCTCTCTCTCTCTCTCTCTCTCATCTTGAATTAGTAGTATTTAAAGGTTTTAGTTTCAATTGTAGCTTCGGTTTTTATACCATAATTTGATATGATACTCAATCGAGAATAGCATAAATCAAGCACTAGAATCCGAATAAAATAGACTCTAGGACATCGAACAAAGAAACTAATCGCGCATAAGATAAAAACAAATCCTATCTAGCAGAACTTCGAGAAAAAAAAAACTAATAGGTCAAAGATTAGTCAAATTAATAACATGTGGTCACACAAACGATTAAACCGTCCGATAGCACATGCTCGTGTTGGTGGTGGGCCAAGTGTGGAGCCTAATAAAGTCCCACATCAGTAAGGAATAGTCTTTTTTACTTTCCCTTGTGAAATTACTGAACCTGCGCAACTGTTGCAAAAAGGGTTGTAACAGATAATGCAACAGTTACTGAAATTTAGAGACACACGAGATAAATGATATGAGTGCGGAATAATAAAGAGACACCAGAGTTGGTAACCCAGTTCGGCAAGTCGTGCCTACGTCTGGGGGGCATTGGCCCGGTGGAAAGCAGTTTACTATAACGACGTGGTACAATAAGGATTTACACTTCACGACTCCCTCGCTAGCTACCCAACCTACGTCTATCTTCTTCAACGGCAACTTAGGCTCCCCCTAAGTACGAGATCCCCTCGATTCCCACTGAAAATCTCTCCCGAGACTTCCTAAAGTGTTTCCCAACAAAGAACAAATGGAAAACCTAACCTCTTGCTCCTAATACAACCACCCGTATATAGGCAGCCAAGCAGAGGTAACAAAACACCTTAAGAGCTTGAACACAGGCCGTTCTAAGCTCAGCTAGACACTCAAATAATTCTCTCAAAAGGCATGAGTGTAGAAGGTGAGGTGATGACTTATTTATATGAGAAAACTAGGTCAACACGAATCTTGAAGTCGGATTGAGAGTCCCAGCCCATTATCTCATTAAGCCACGCTGGAATCCTTCTTCAAGTCGGAGTAGCAAAGCCCAAAAGTCAATGGGCCGAAACTGTTACACAGGACTGTTACAACACAAACTGCGACACTTGTGACCAAACATTGTAACAAGGCCCAACGCTATCCGATAATATATTCCACGATTCTATATTATTTTGCCAACATTAATTCGCCAATAAATGTTCCAACAATCTCCCCCTTTGACGTTTAATGGCAAAACCGAATCGTGGTGGTGGTATTAGTGACGAAGAGCAAACGCTGCAGATTAGTTGACAAAGATCTGACCCACACGAAATAACTAATGCAGACAACAATTACTACATCTCCAAAATAGTAATCAAGTCACTAAAGAGTCACAAAGCCACATATCCTCCCCCTTTTTGCCAGAACGCAAAGTGAGCATCAACAGCCAAAAGGAAACTTACATCACAAGTCTGGAGGAGGACCAGACATAATGCATCCAAAAAAAAAATAAGCCAAGAAGTACATTAGTCAGCTCCCCCTGCAGATGATGCGGCTGGTGTGTCAAAGGCTTCCTCCTCCGATGCCGGTGGCGAAGCAGTAGCGGTGCGACAGAGAGGAAGAGCAGAATCAACCGAAGATAAAGCACGCACAAGAAGAGAGCGTACCGACACAAGCTCCTCAATGGCTGTGTGAATCGGACCAGAAGCTGACGCAGGCTCGGGCTGTTGATGAGAATGAAGACCGGTCAAAAGGCGGCGATCGATGCGAAAACACTTCTGTGGATCTGAAGTAAACACATCGTCCGGAGTGAGCAGAGGACCCTGCTGTAGCAAGAAGGCATGAATGAAGAACGGGAAGCCAATCACAATATGCGCTGATGAGACCATGCCGTGCCGAATGATCGCCTTGTAAAGAATGTAGCCCCAATCAATCTGAAGATCATTACACATAGAGTAGAGAAAAAGGGACACCTGTTTCCTCACAGAAGTGCTGTGAAAGGTCGGAAACCAGTTTCGAATAGAGATCGGATACAGAATGGCATACTTTGTAGTTAACAGAGACGCTCGGATAGCGCCATCAGATTCAGGCCAAGCACGAAGATACTCGCCAGTAAGTTCAGCAGCAATCACATCAAGAGATGGCAGAGAGTTTGGCTGACCTGTCAAAGAGCATCCAAGAAAAGCATTAATAGCCTCCGGAGAAAAGGTAAACATCTGTCCACGCACCTGAGCGATATGATGATTTGGGCTCAGTGCATCATCAATATCAGGAGTGAGATGAGCCAGAAATTCGTAGACGAGACGAGGAATATACGGACCCCGGAACTGAACTGACCCAAGAAGATGTCGCTAACGGAGAATGTTCACAACTTCCGGGTTGCCAAGTGACTCCAAATCAACCCATACTTCGGGCAGAATTTTTTGTCGAACAACAACATCCCATCGTTCACTCGCACTAGGATTGGCGAAAACAACTCGTGCCTTGTCAAACCTGGTAGAAGGGGATAGGTCTGAGTGATCCGACG
Source organism: Urtica dioica subsp. dioica (assembly GCF_054948205.1). Lineage (NCBI taxonomy): Eukaryota > Viridiplantae > Streptophyta > Magnoliopsida > Rosales > Urticaceae > Urtica > Urtica dioica. Next base: position 43,711,213 of record NC_142757.1, on the reverse strand, counting down.
AAGGAGAAACCGAACGAGCCATTGGACGAGAAGACCGAGTTCTGCGAGATGGACGAGCTTGGCGAGGAGATGGTGGAGAGGCCGGCTCAGGAGGTACTCGACTGCGACGGCGAGAGCGTCTCGGAGCCTGATGAGGCGAGGGCGCAGCCCGAGGAGGATCCGGAGAAACCCGAGGAGGGTCCGGAGAGACCCGAGTCTCATTGAGAGATGCCGAGGGGGCGCGGGGATCACTCCACATGACGTCGAGCTGCAGAGACATGGTGGTCGTGGTCGACAACACGGTGAAGACCGAGCTGTGGCACCGCAGGCTCGGGCACATGAGCGAGAAGGGAATGAAGATGCTGGTGAAAGACGACATGATCCCAGAGCTGAAGACGGTGGAACATCACCAATGCGAGAGCTGCATCCTCGGGAAGCAGAAGCGAGTTAGCTTCTCGAGTGCGAGCAGAGAGCTGAAGGCGGAGAAGCTCGAGCTGGTACGTACCGACATATGGGGACCAGCTCCAGTTCCTTCACTTGGAGGATCTCGCTACTACGTGACGTTCATAGACGATTCCACAAGGAAGGTGTGTGTTTATTTCCTCAAGAATAAATCTGACGTGTTCGCTACCTTCAAAACGTGGAAGGCGATGGTCGAGCTGGAGACGAGCTCGAAAGTGAAGTGCTTGAAGTCCGACAACGGAGGGGAGTACGTCGACTCCGACTTCAAGCGTTACTGTGCTGAGAACGGGATCAAGATGATGAGAACGATCCCGGGAACTTCCCAACAGAACGGAGTAGTGGAGCGAATGAATCGCACGCTAAATGAACGAGCTCGGAGTATGCGAATTCACTCCGGCCTGCCCAAGACGTTTTGGGCCGATGCAATCAACACGGCGGCCTTCTTGATAAATCGAGGACCAAGCGCTCCTTTGGATTTCAAAATTCCAGAAGAAGCATGGAATGGGAAGAAGGTAAACCTTTCGTAATTAAAAGTGTTTGGTTGTTTATCGTATGTTCATATTGATGAATCTGTTCGAAGTAAGCTCGACCCGAAGTCTAAAAAGTGTTATTTCATTGGTTATGGTGACACTGAGCTCGGCTATCGTTTCTGGGATGCCCATGCGAGAAAGATAGTCCGAAGCAGGAATGTTGTCTTCAACGAGCAGACGACGTACGGGGACGAGCTGAAGGGGAGCTCGACCAAGAAAGCTCCTGAGGGTGAGAAGTCAATGATCGACCTAAAAAACTTCTCGACGACCGAGCTGGAAGAAGACACCTCGATGACCGAGGCGAGCTCAGGCCGAGCTGATGGCGATCATGAGATCGAAGAAGGCACCTCGATGACCGAGGCGAGCTCAGGCCGAGCTGATAGTGATCACGAGAGATCAGGCCGAGCTGATGACGGTCACGAGACTGAAGAAGCTGATGATAACACCGAGCTCGAGGTGAATCAGCGGACTCCGATCACCAAGCTGCGGAGATCGACAAGAGTCAGAAAACCGGTACACAAGTTTTCCCCGTCTCTCCACTACATCCTCCTTACCGACAGAGGAGAGCCGGAGTGCTATGAAGAGGCTATGGAGGTCGACACCTCGACCAAGTGGGAGCTCGCCATGAAGGACGAGATGGATTCACTGATCACAAATCACACTTGGGAGCTGGCGAAGTTACCAGATGGGAAGAAAACACTGCACAACAAGTGGGTGTACCGGATAAAGGAGGAAAGCAATGGAAGCCAACGGTTCAAAGCGAGGCTGGTGGTGAAAGGTTTCCAGCAGAAGGAGGGAATCGATTTCACAGAAATCTTCTCTCCGGTCGTCAAGCTCGTGACGATCAGAACCGTGCTGGGGTTGGTTGCCAAAGAAAATCTGCATCTACAGCAGATGGATGTGAAGACGGCGTTCCTTCACGGCGATCTCGACGAAGAGATCTACATGAGGCAGCCCGAAGGCTTCGAGGTGAAAGGAAGAGAGGAGCTCGTGTGCAAGCTCCAGAAGAGTCTATACGGGTTGAAGCAAGCCCCACGGCAGTGGTACAAGAAGTTCGACAACTTCATGAAGCGAGCTGAGTTCGGCAGGTGTGAGGCCGACCACTGCTGCTACTTCAAGAGACTTGAAGACTCCTACGTGATTCTTCTGCTCTACGTCGACGACATGCTGATCGTAGGGGGCGACCTACACGAGATCGACGAGCTGAAGAAGAGATTGTCCGAAGAGTTCGCGATGAAGGATCTAGGAGCCGCGAAGCAGATTCTCGGGATGAGGATCAAGAGGACGAAAGAGAGCATCGAGCTCTCACAAGAGGAGTACGTGAATAAGGTGCTCCAACGCTTCAACATGGAGGATGCGAGGTCGGTCAGCTCGCCGCTGGCCAGCCACTTCAAATTGTCCAAGCAACAGTCGCCAGTGACTGAGGACGAGCTGGCGTACATGGACAAGATCCCTTATGCTTCGGCCATCGGAAGCTTGATGTACGCAATGGTGTGCACGAGGCCGGACATTGCTCATGCAGTTGGAGTTGTGAGCAAGTTCATGAGTAACCCGGGGAGAGAGCACTGGGAGGCGGTGAAGTGGATCCTCCGATATCTAAGAGGCAGCTCGACCTCGGCGCTGGTATTCAGGAAGTCTGAACTGGGACTCCAAGGTTACGTCGATGCTGACAATGGGGCCGACGTCGACAGCAGAAAGAGCACGTCCGGTTACGTTTACACGTTCGGAGGGACGGCTATCAGCTGGGTGTCGAGGTTGCAGAAGATCGTCGCCTTGTCGAGCTGCGAGAAGGAGTACGTGGCCATCACCGAGGCCACGAAGGAGATGATATGGCTACAGACTTTTCTGGGCGAGCTGGGTCAAGACCATGAAGGGAGTGTGCTGTACAGTGACAGCCAGAGCGCCATTCAGTTGGCAAAGAATCCAGTGTATCATGCGAGGACCAAGCATATACAGCTGAGATACCACTTCATCAGGTCGGCTTTGGAAGATGGTATATTGGTACTTGAGAAGATCGCAGGGAGTCAGAATCCCGCCGACATGTTTACGAAGTCTGTGCCATATGACAAACTGAGGTTGTGCTCGACCTCAGTTGGACTCCTTGTCTGTTGAGTTGAGTCGCCGCTGCAAGAAGGAGACGCGTGATGAGATTAGTCTCCAAGTGGGAGATTGTTGGTGGTGGGTCAAGTGTGGAACCTAATAAAGTCCCACATCAGTAAGGAATAGTCTTTTTTACTTTCCCTTGTGTATATAAAAGGGTAGCATTTATTGTATTCCTTTGCACCCAAAAAGTCAAACACTTGTACTTGTAACCTTTCCCAATTTGGTTTATAGTATTGCAGCGGCAAAAGTGGACGTAGCTTTCTCTTTGAAACTGAACCACTATAAATCTTGTGTCCTTTCTTTTATTTTCGTTTTTCTTTGTTTCGAGAGAGTTTTTGACAAAGTTAAACCAACTCGGTTGGGCGAACTGACGAACTGAAATCCAAAGACGTTTGGACGAAGTGCGAACTCATTCCAGGTCGATCTGTCGAACTGCCGAGCTCGACTGACGAAGTGCCGAGCTCGACTGACGAAGTGACGAGCTCGACTGGCGAAGAGACGAGCTCGACTGAAGTAAAGAGGAGCTCGACTGGCGAATTGACTAGCTCGACTGGACGAGTGACGAGGTCAAAATCCTAACAGCTCGGACGGGTATCACGAATAAACATTCAAATAACCGTCCACTCCTAATTAACGTGTGCAATAACTGAATAACCTCTAGAATGTGGGTTTGATCAACCCACGTTCCATAGCAGCGAGTCTCTATAAAGAGCAAGAAGAAGAACATAAGAGGGGATGTTTTATACACAAACACACCAGAGATTTTACCTATTGTTATGCACCCTCATCATTTTGTCTCTTAATTACAAGATCCGCCTGTATTTACGGCATTTTGCGCTTTGTTCATTGAGTCTCGACACTCTTATTGCTCAGTATTCATCTGTATTTCGCGGAATAATTGTTGTAATATTTTTGTTTGTCAAACATTTATATTTAAGCATAAATTTACGAATGAACCTTGTTTAGAATTTCAATAATGTGTAACCTTGCATGTCAAAACAAAAATTAATATCTATAATTTTTTAAGTAATTTATTAATGAAACTAGAACAAATATATTTTTAATTTATTTACATAAAAGTTCTTTCATTTCCCAAAAAAACTATAAACAATCACATTTGAATCTCTCGAGAGCCTTCAAACTTCCTGATTAGCAGTGCTTTTCCCCTTTGTTTAACATGCATCACCATCGGCGTTTAATCATCAAATGAGTTATAGCTTGTACAGTCGTTACACTCATCAGTGTATCAGTTCTCTAGAATATATTTCGGACAACTTTATTTGATAATACAACCTTGAAATTCAATTTGTGATTCTCCACTGTCAGAATAAACGATGTTCCGGAGAAAAAAGTGTTCTTTATTTAATGCTCCTGATTCTCACTAACTTTTTCCCAGTAAGCTGGTTGTAGTTCTTTCGAGTAATCTATGATAACATGGCATGTTTGGGTTATGGTTACATTCATCAAGTATTGCCAATATACCTTTTTTCTACGTACAGCAACGAAAGAGAAAAAGGTGTGTGCTGTTTGTAAGACTATTTCTAACTTGGACATCATGCAATTCGGCCTAGAGATGAGTCTGTTTTAAATTACTGTTACACTTGATGAGAGTCTATATTAACTTACAGTTACATTTATACCAGTCGTAGCTTCGGGTCACTGGGTCCAGAATTTGCTCATGGCAACAGGCAATTGCTTTAAGCTTGGGCTTCAAAAAGATGGTTCTACTTGCATCTTAATCAGCTAAAGAAACGTAGTCTGACCAAATTTACTGTTTCTTCAGAAACTTCCTGGCTTTGCTCGAGAAGTTTCGGGAGACTCTTTTATCGGCAAAAGTCAGAGGTAGCTCTTCATCGACATTCTCTCTCCGATCAGACCAGCCTGTGGAACCTCTATTGTCTTTTAAGTTGCCCACTTTGGATCCTCCGGGAGAGTTAGGGTCTTCAGGTATATCTCGGTAGAGGTGTTTTAATATAAATAAAGCAGTGTCAAAATCCCTCCAATAGTTTCTGCAATCAACATGCAAAGACTTAAAGGTTAACACAAAATGTACATCTCTGCTAACTGAGTGAATAAGCCTAAAAAGAATCAGTAATGTTTTATGCTCAAGAGAGTAGTGTTTTCTACTCATGTCAGACCAATCCGTGTGGTTTTCCGGGTAAACTCAATCATAATGGCATGCAATATATTTAAATGATACACGGATCATAAAAAGAATACTGTTCAGAATGCAAAAAAAAAAAAGTAAAAAATAGGTATGAGATTGAACGCAGCGTAACTAAAAGAGAAAATGACTAGGTTGCATGAAGATGAGCGATGAACAAACCCCAACTGAAAATAAAAAATAAAAAATAAAAAAGGGTGTAGAAAGTGCAAAATGTACATACGTATGTGATCCAATCGCAGATAAATATGCATGTCGGAACGTTTCATCCTGCACGATTAACGACAAAAAAACACCCATCAGTAAACGAGAATGAAGTTGTTTTGTTCGGTAGAGATGAACACATTCAAATAAGGGTATGAAATAAAGCTGGCCACAAGATGAGCAAAGAAAATTTTGGGTATTACAGATCTACTTTGAGCTGCTTCTCTTTAGGTAAAGCGAGAGCCGCATCAAATCAAGAGTAAACAAGAGAGAGCTTATTCTTCTATCTTCCCATTTGTGAAGCGGTTGATGGTATGTATTATCTGATTGTGTTTGTATTAATGAACTACACACCTGAAGTACGTGGTCAATTCGACCTTCCGCGTCTCCGGTCAGTCTCTCAATCATAAGAGAACCATACGACCGTTCCTCCCTCTCTTGTCCAGTTCCCTCTTCTTGTTCTGTACACGAATAATAAATGAACGAGACAGAAATAATCAAGTAGCCATTACGTAGCATCTGATGAAGAACCATTTATAAAAAGAGGTTGGATTAAGAAACCTACCATCCTTGCTATCCGCTTTTCTTGACTCGCAAACAGTGAGAACTTTAACCTGCTCCATAAGTGTAAGTACTTTATTTGGCTTGCAAGAACTTGAGTTAAGCAGGTAAGATACGAGATGAATGCTTAGAAAATACATTAAATATCTACTTCCGTTCAAACATGTACTCGTGAATATCAAAGATAATTAAATACATTGCAGACAACAAGAAGACATAACTTCAAATGGAATTTGAGGTAATAGATGTAGCTCACCTGTATCGAGTATAGACGATCCTTTATTGCTTGAGACCGAGCAGTAAACTTTTCGGTAAGTTCCTACGGAAAGGGAAATAAAATATGAACTTCTCAGGGAGACGAGACAATTATGAGATAACCTAGATATTGACCAAGTTTACTTACCTGATATCCAATATGCAACCTCTTTCCACCCCTGTGGTAAGGTATAATAACAGGTCGTTTGCTGACATATTCTTTGCATACAAGCGGTTCTATTCTGTAAATATATCAGATGAAGTGCATTTCCTTAGTCCAACCGAAAGAAAACCTTTGCAAAGACAGTCCAAGTTTATGCAAATCACTCTACATTCACAACACCATTCAAGATTATAAAAGATGCAAAACTAAAGGTAAGTGACTATATTCTCCTACTTCGGATCTCATCACCAATTTTTTTTCTTTCGTCGTGATTCGACCCATCTCTCATTTGGGGAGGTGTTCACTCTTCCTCCTTAACATTAGAACTCCAAAAGCCACCAAAGATGAATTCACAAGTACCTTATGCCTACTACAAATCAACCAAAGAATGGCTCGCGTTGCCAAAGAATATCACTAAACATATATAGATCGATTGGCTTGGACTGATAAGATAAAGTTTGCAGGTTAGGAAAAATTGAGGAATTTTCAAATACTTATCCAGGGGTCCCAAACCAGGGAATGCTATACTATCTTACTAACCTAGTCACTGTACTACTGCCAAAGTCAGCTCATTCCACTTAGAACTCGGACTTAATCGTATCTGTGTGGTACCAAGACAAATGTGGGAGCTCCCAAACTCAACTTATCGACTCTATTTTGTTTTCTTTCCCAAGATATCATTTATATAAATTATATTTCAATCAACTGTGACATGTTTTCCAAGTGAGAAGCCAGTTGACATTAGTGTAGCGATGCACAGCTAATCACGTCCTGCAAATAGAAGCTCACATTAATTTACAAATCAAAGGTTGTGGCCAAGTATACCTGTATGCCACAGGATCAAAAGGGTGAAAAATGTTGAACATTTGTCGGCAAGCAGGCATTTCTTCAGTATTCTTTTCACCAGCCCAATATTCCTGCCCTTTGCCTGTAACAGAAATAGACAGCATAGGGAATCAGTAAAGTGGGACTCAATAGCTGAACAGCTAATCTTGACCTCTACAACAATCTTTTACTTTTTGTTTACTGCAAAGTAAAACAAGTGCACAAGCAAGATCACAATCACTAAGAAACGCACTAGAGAACAATCAAGTAATATGAGCATGTCCTTTACCCATTCCAATTCTGATGTTACGAAGAGCGAGGAAGACTCCGAGAGGTGATCCAACAGCAAAAAAAGTGTCAACCTGAAAAAGGTTTAGTTTTCTGACATTATCAACTTAAAAATAAAACCTTAAAATTGGATCCAGACCTTCCATGACAATTCGGAAGTTAAATATCAAAGCGACCCTAGAATTTTTAGGGTATTTTAGCGATATAGCCATACGACTTACAGCGTTTTGTATAATAACAAACTTTTTGTAATTTTTTTGTAAATAGTCACCTCAACTTATTTAAGGTAGTCAAAAAGACAAAAAAAAAACCCAAAATACGCGGGAATCTTTTTGGGTATTTTTGTCTTTTTGAGTGCCGTAGATAAGTTGAGGTGGCTATTTACAAAAAAATTACAAAAGGTTGGCTATTCTTAAACTTTCAGTGGCTTATTTGGCTAATTTTTCGAAATTATTATTTACTTTACCTTAAACTCAAGCTTTGTGTATTTAATACTAGGCCTGTAACTCTTCGACGAATCATGCTGCTCTGCAGAAAGCATTTCAGAATCCTTTACCGCGGTTGTGGGAACTTCCTCGTTGTCTATTTATATTAACAGAAAGCATTTCAGAAAAGCATCAGATTGATTACAGAAAGCCTTTTTCGAAAGACAGAACTAGAATGAATAATAAGATCAAGTGAAAAGATACATTGGTGTTGATGCAGATCTCCTTCGTTATCCCCATCCTTTGATTGTAGTATAGCTATTGTTTCTTTTAATGATTCCAGCTGAAACCAACAGATGTTCACTCTATATAAAACTAAAGGTGCGTGTAAGGTAACAGAGAAAAAGAAGCATACATATATCTCTAACCTCTTTCCGCAATAACTCTATTGTTTTTTCTGTATCATCTTTACAAACTTCATCAGCCATTTTTTCAAATTCATTGTTAGCAACCGCGGAGCTGACGACTGAAGTCTCATCTAAGGCATCATTTTCAGAAGCAACCTTATCCACAGAATTACGAACTGGTTCCTGGATATCTTCCTCCCCGCTTATTTTTTTTGAACAAATAGTCCCTTTAGAAGAGTCGTCAGAATCAGATGAAACGGGGCTCATTACAGTAGACTCATCTTCACCATTTTCTTCTGTACGTTTGGAAGGAACCGATGCATCTTCCTCATGTGTCAGAGCACTTGATTGGGCATCCGTCTTGTCATCATCATTGGAACTCAGCTTGCTCTCAATTTTACCGATTTCAGCAGATTCTTCATCACCTTGCATTGTTGCAGAATCGTGAATAGAGGACTCATTGTTTACAATTGTTGAAGACTTTCCCTCCTCATCATTTTTCCTGTACATCCAGTCCATTGGAAAAGAGGACAACTTTTCCTGATGGCAAAGTATATCATAGGAAAGGACACTTCCCAAAGAATGAGCATATAAGGAAACCTGTGCAAGTGACCAAGTCAGATTCTAAAATCAATTTATAACATTTGCGGAAATTCAATTTAAAATGGGTTCCACAAAATTCAAAAGAAAAAAATTGATAATTATTACTCTCCACCAGATACCTTTCCGTCATAACCCGGATTTCTCGTGAGAAATTTCAAATATAACCGATTTAGCTGATTTGATACCTGCAATAAATAAAAATTTCATCAGAAGGATATACTACACCTATTGAGTTGAGCCTACGGCGAAATTGCTTCACTATGATTTGCAATAATAATCGCATATGTCAATAAGGATTCTTATCAGGTGGGAGAGATAAAAGCACATAGATGCAACTGTGAAGTTTGTAGAAAACCATACCGAGTTGATTATATCCTGACAGTATATGGGGCTCATGTAGTATAATACATCATGAACAGTTGCACTCAGCATGACACGCAAACCCCTAACACCGTCCAAAGTAATTTTATCGACTGCGCTTTCCCCACTAAGTTTCAAACCCTTTCTCCACTGAATAAAAAAAAAACTTAGTTAAAATTACATACACCATATGGTGCATTTGATTAGTTGGGACTTGTATGCATAGTATTGATATGCATGAGATTATAGCAGTGCATGAGATTATAGCAGAAAAATCAAATATGCATAAACGGGATCGTGCAATAACCCAGTACAGAGACAGAAAAACAAAAGCAAAGCAACACGTGTAGCAATAGGTGATTTCATAGGGGATAATTTCAAGAGCCAAATATATTGAGGAATCTGTTTCTCCCAAACTACTCGGGGAATGAAAAAAAAAATTACAAAACCAGATCAAAACAATACATGCAGCCTCGTTCTATAGAACTGAAGCTTTCATATGCACAATTTAGATGTCTTCCAAGGAAGTAAATTATAGATCCAAAAGATGACTTATTTGTCTATTCAAGAAGTAAGCTGCTAACATGAAATATTCAAGGGGGCCATATGAATAATGACATACCTACCTGGCATGGGATATAAAGGACTCTTTGGGTGCCACGTTGGTGTGAAGTAAGATGTTGTTCAGCGAGATTCTCCGTGATATGGCGAAAATTACCAACATCATCCACCAAATTAGATTTTTCTAATCTCTGGCCAATACCATGAACCATAAACACCAGGTGTCGAACAGGAACCTGATCAGAATATAAAAACTGTAGTCTTTAGATTCCCGAGGGAAATATTTCTATCAGGTATACCTTCTACTTTTAGCCATTTCGAGAAAATTTCACAAGCTAATGCATATTCTAAGGTTAATGTTGATATCACCTTTGTGTCAAGATTAAATCGAATGAAATAACTAAAATCTCCTATCTAGAAATCTCAACCACAAATATTTTTGCAAGGTAAAGCCGATAGAAATGAGAGATACAAAGGTGTTAGTGCAGAAAAAGTTTCACGCAGCATGGGTATTAACAAAATAAATAAATGTGGGTAGCATAACAAAATACATCGGAATATACCTGCGAACAGTAATCATCCATATCCTCTTCCTTTTGTTGGCGCAACTCATCCTGTGTTAAGAGAGACATATAAGACTGTGAGAAGCATAAGAGATATGAGGATTTACTATAATTTGTCATATTCCTGTTCGTAAAAAGGAAGAGCTTCTCTGATAAAAATAAATTATTATTGCCTATTATGTTTCTGAAGTATAATGTCTACTCCTCTGATTTATATAGTGAATAAATTAATTCATATAGAGCACGAAAGAAAAGCTATTCGATGACCCCCTTAAGAATCAAACTTTATAATAAAGAGAGAGAGCCCATGCTTCGATAAACTAAAGCAGCTTAATCAATGTCTTATTTTACTAATGACCTCAAACACTTGAATTGTTAGAAGGTGAGCCGGCAACATATGTAACGACACTTTTGGTCTATACTATGTACATCCCTTCCATGTGTAGACTGGACAATTTTAGAGAAAGACAAATTAAAGCAGGCCCTACAGTAGTTCCGATAATTTCAGAGATAAAAGAAGACACAAATACATGATTTAAACAGTGTTATCGCTTATACCATGCTAATTTAAAATTCTCCAAGAATATGGGATAGAGGTCCTAACAATACATAATAAAAAAAAAAAACTGTGATTCAGGTATAAACAATAAAATTAAAGTGTGGAAAAAAGTTCAACAAATTTACTATCAATCAGACCTGCGTTGGTTTTGATGAGTCTGATTTTGAGTATCCACGTCTTAACTTGACTCCACTTCCACCTATAGGAATCACATTACCAAATCCAGAAGGATCAACATGAAGCCAGGCTTCCCAAGTGTCATCTTCACCGACAAAAAGAGCATGCAGTCCCTTAAAATGTGTTCCAACATGTATTTATGAATCAGAAACACTAGTTTAAGACTGAGAATCAAATTTTCTATGCACGAACATAGCTTTATACATACCGGGCTGGGGCCTTGCAGATCTACTCGAGCAGCAAAAAGCCCTGAGGGTTGAAATCTTCTGCGGTGCCAAACCTGATATAAATGTAAGCTTAAGGTGTTGATTGATTATAATCTTCTAAAGAAAGATAAAAAGAAGAATCAAACTATATATACCCTTGACTTGAGAAAATTAGATAGTATGAACCCAGCAAACCTGATTACGGTATGCAACTTCCAGTTGTTCGGCAACATCTTCACGAAGTGGAAGCCAATCGAGGCCCCCTTTACGAGCAAACCAATGACCTCTTAAAACGCGCCGATTTTCTCCATTCCAATAAACAGGAAAACAGTGCCGCCTCTCTAAATCTACCTGCATTACTTTTTAAATGTGTGAAGATCTCATAACCGACGAACAGAACAGTGCAAATGAAAGAGGATAATAATGCAACCCCTATTTCTTAAAAAAAAAAAAAAAAAAAACATAAATAGGAAAGAAACTATACAATATATTGATTGGTGTTACATATTCCCAAGCACAGTGTCCTTCCAACTCAAAACGATCAAAGAAAAGGAGAAACCCCAAAAACACTTTACATGGATGCAGATGTTAAGCCTTGTTGAACACGAGCTATAAATTATTTGACTTTTAGACAGAACATTCTTTAAGGAAAAAGTGTATTGTGGGAGGGTTAACTAATAAAGTCAGGCCTAGTAGCAACATGTTTTTATTTTCCGTTTTGAACTTTCATCTCAACGGGAAAAACGTTAAAACATGAAAGCCTCCTACAAAATTCTAAAAAAGTTTTCAACCTGCCCAATCAAATACAAATGAACAAAAAGAAAAGCCAGAAACAATAACAATAAAGAAACACCACCTCATAAAGCCCTCCCTTTACAGGTACACCAACTCTCTCCTCTTCGACATCATAAGATTGCTCTGCCTGAGCTCCGTCCGGAGAAATCTCTGCATTTTTTGTATCGCTGGAGCTGGGACGTCCCAACGGACCTTCACTACATTCTGCATACTCTTTCCACCACTGAAAAAGCAATTCTTCCTCCCTCTGCAAAAGTGTGACCAGCAAATAAGTAACTTAGAAACCCACTAATTTCTCTTTTTCATGGCAACTCAATTAACTTAGCATCTAATGTAAACATTCCAGTAAAATAATATATAAAAAAATAAGCACCCGGTAGTTACAGAAACCTGGACTATAGATTGAATATTAAGAGTAATTCCAGAAAATACAAAGTATTCAATGGACAACCTGCAAAAAAGATGCCTCAATTGCAAGAGAATCCCTCATACCGAAACGAAAGTACTCGCCTTTTCCCACTATTTGTGTGCTAGGAACGGAAGCAGCCAATTCTGTCAAAATTGATATCAGATTTAAGTCTTAAGCTTAATCCTCCCAAACAAAGGACGCATAGAAAAACAAGCACACAGAAAAAGGAACAAACTCCGAATTACCAACTCTCTACCGAAATAAAATGCTTACCGTTATCGGCCAACGGAACTTTGCAAAAGTACCACCGGACATCGCCTCCATCGGAAGGACTCCGAGTCTGCTTAAGGTACTTCCGGCGAGCCGTACAGTGCTCGATCACGTCTTCCAACCTCGCAATGTTTGACGGCGTATTCTTCAACGCGTCCGGCGAAGAACTCTCCTCAACCACGCCTGCGCTCGATTCCTGAGCCTTCATCGATTCTTGTTCTCCTCCTCCGTAGTCCTCAGAATCCGCCATGGATACGGAAGAGGCTTCAACGAAGAAGAAATCAGAGAAATTGACTGGCTTCTTCGACCTAGAAAAACTATCAGCTGAATTCACTGTACCGCGAAATCAACATCGAGAAAGAAAGCTTGAATCAAAATCAACGGCGGTTTCGAAGGAATAGAGAAGAGCATCGAAATCGAAACCTGATCACCGAAGAAAACTCCGTCGATGAGAGGAGAATCCGTAGCTTCTCTTGGCTTCTCTTGAGTTTATTGTTTATGTTTCGGAATCAGAAAGTGCTGGAACAAGCAAAGCAGAAGAGAGAAGAATCGGTACGAGAAGAGTGTATATTGTTTTTTTATGTTTGGCAGAGAGAAAAGCGAAAACGAAAACGAAAGAATAGATTGTTTGAGAAGAGAACGACCGGTGTGACTGGCAGACGAAAATGAACGACATTGCCACGTGTCGTAGCGGTTACTTGGGGCTCATTTGGTTTAGTTTTCTAAACTCGTTTTCTGTTTTTAAATTCTGTTTTCTGATTTTAATTTTTAAATTTAAAAAACAGATTTAGAATTACGTTTCGGAATATTTTAAATGTTGTTTGGTTATGTTTTCCATTCAATTGTATAGAGATAAAATAGAAAACAACTTTTCATTGTTTTCTGTTTTTTGAACAAATTTCAAAGAAAACAGAAACATGATTCTAAATCTGTTTTCTAAAAACATAAGCAAACAGTTTTTCTAAAACTGTTTTATATAATTTAGAATCAGAAAACAGAAAATTGATTTGGAAAAGTAAACCAAACGGGACCTTGCTTTCTCAGCCTCTTCTTTCTTTTTTTTTTCCATTTTATTTTTTTGTTTAGCCGGTTCTTTGCACATTATTTTGGCTCCGTTTGGCTTTGTTCTGCTTTAAAAATAAAATAAAATAAAATAAAAAATAAAAGATTTTGATTTTAATGTAAGAAAAAATTGGTATTTTTAAAAGTAAGTAGGTGTTTGATAAACTGTTTTCGAGAGTAGCTCATTTTTTTAACTTTTTTAAATTATTTAAAAGCGTTTTAGTCGCATGTAGAAATCAAGTTGAGAGTAAAGATCGAAATACTGTTATCATTTCGAGGTTCAGAATTTACTGGTAATCACTGGTACGGTAAATGAATAACGAAACAGAAAAAAAAAAAAAAAAAAGTAATCTATGTCGTTGAAGTCACCGTTATCGTTGAAGAATATCGTCAAATATCGTATTTACCGAGAAGAATTCGGTGAAAAATATACAAAGTACATAGGATAAAATCATAATATTGAAAATAATCTACAATGTTTTCAATATATTATCAAAGTACAAACACAACACAAACTAAGTTCAATACAAAGTACAAACTAAAATTAAAAAAGTTCAACACAATCCACCAAATACCATAGTTCAACTTCAACATAAGCGAAATAAAAGAACTACTCTTGAAACCGCTCGTGAGCAACGCTCATACAATATTATACCAACTCATATAATGAGCACATGCACGAATGTACATGTCCAAGTGATAGTCGTACTCATATTGAGTTGTAGCAACAGACATTGAGTGTAGGGGATAACCTGGAACCGGTCGGATTCTATCGACGGCGAGATTTGCTGGTGGATAATAGTCGTAGTTGTAAGTGGAAGACCATTTACCATCCGTGCGTTGAGGAGCAAGTGATACCGATCCAAAGTTGTATGACATGTCATCAACGTCATTGCTAGACCTAAATGACATGATATCATTCATACCTCCACATTTTTTTACCAACTAATGAGAATCGCAGATCTATCTCTAATTGAGTTGATTATTTTCCTTCAAACACTCTCGAAGACTGATCGTGTTAAGTGTAGATTCACTTTTGTAGTTTAAGACTGGGTTGTGGATTAATGAAAGAATGGATTGTGGATTCTAGTTCTACTGTTGATTGATATGAATGGACTATTGATCTCATTCTTGCTGATAGATGTAAGGTCGATGATTTGCTCTTATTGAGCCAATTTTGCGGTTTCGAGCTGCGCTTGACCTGTGCTGAGCTTGGCCCAGTACGTTATTAACGGAGGACGAAGTCCTAAAAAAAAAAAAGAAAAAAAAAGTGCTAACAAAAACGACATGTCAAATTCGAATCCCTTGAACATGCAAGTCGTATACAAATAGCTGGGAGCAGATGATGTACAAAAAACCCGCCTTTTTTTTTTACCAGGAAACAAAAGAGAAGTCCATTTCAAAATGACAAAGACAAACCTTCTTCTACGTTCTTCTTCCACTCGATTCCACACTCTTCTTCTCTTCCCAACAACCTTCACCGCATCGGTACGAATGTCGTCCTCCTCCGCACCCCAACAACCCCAATCGGACGGCCAGGATTCCCTGTCGCAGGTCCTTCGCTACCACCACGCCACGAAGCACTCCCTCGCCGGGTACGCAAGAGGGCCCACCGGCCTTGATTGGGCCAATCAGCCCAACCCGTTCCGCCGATACCGCCCGGTCCCACTCGTCCCTCTTCTGCACCCGCCCGCACTCGAACCCACCCCGCCGTATCCCTCGATCTTCAACAACTCCGTCGTCGAACCTCGAAACCCTAGCCTCTCGAAATCCCTAATCTCTCAGATCTTCTACGACTCTCTCGCCCTCTCCGCATGGAAGACCGTCGGCCGAGCGCCGCCGTGGTCGCTCAGAGTCAACCCGAGCAGCGGAAATCTACACCCCACCGAGGCCTACCTCATCTCGCCGGAAAAAGATTCCGATTCGGGATTCGTGGCTCACTACGCGCCGAAAGAGCACGCCTTGGAGGTCAGGGCTAGGGTTTCGCGGCGGTTCTTCGAGGAGTTTCTGCCTCCGGACTCGTTCCTGGTCGGAATCTCGTCGGTGTTTTGGCGGGAGGCGTGGAAGTACGGCGAGAGGGCGTTCCGGTACTGCAATCACGACGTCGGTCACGCGATCGCGGCGGTGACTGTTGCGGCGGCGGCCGCGGGGCTCGACGCTAGGGTTCTCGACGGCCTAGGGCACGGCGATCTGGCTAAACTGATGGGGCTGGATCGCCGAGACGAATTTCCCGAGCTCGAGTCTGAGCATCCAGATTGCATCATCGCTGTCTTTCCTCGTGGCGTCAAGGAATTCACCGTGGATTTCGAGAGACTGAGCGAGGCGATAAACGAGGAGTTTTTCTCGGGCTTGAAGTGGGAAGGAACCCCGAATTCTCTCAGCGAAGAGCGTGTTTGTTGGGACGCGATCTACAAAACAGCCGAGGCGGTGAAAAAGCCGAGAGATTCAGCGAAAACGGATATCCTCAAACCGTTTCGGAGCAGCGGAGCTTTCCGCGAGAGCGCTTACAAGGATTTCACGGTGAGGGAGATTGTTCGGAAGAGAAGAAGCGCGGTGGACATGGACGGCGCAACTTCGATGAAAAGAGCCTCCTTTTATCAGATTCTGATGCACTGCCTTCCCTCGGGCCGTGTGGCCGCCGGAGAGTCTCAGAAACGACAGCTGGCGGTGCCGTTCCGGGCCCTCGGATGGGACGCGGAGCTTCACGCGGCTCTGTTCGTCCACCGGGTCGAGGGGCTCTCGCCGGGGCTGTATTTCTTGGTGAGGAACCAAGAGCATTTGGGTGAGCTCAAGGGCTGTACGAGGCCCGGTTTCGAGTGGACTAAGCCCGAGGGTTGCCCCGATGAGCTTCCTCTCTTTCTGCTCGACACGGGCGATTATCGCCTTCTTTCACAGCGCGTCTCGTGCCACCAGGTGAGTTTTCGTAACCTGTAACTACAATGTGCTTTCTTGATTCTTAATTTTAATTTTTTTTTTTTTTATGTATGATGTGTATTAGCTTGATCTTAATGTCAATGCTGTACCCTGGATTTTCGATCACTTGCTAAATTAACTTTATGTGTTATTAATTGTTGAAGATTTATGTCATGGTTGAGTTTTACTTGTTAATTTACCAAGATGACAGGTTTAGAACGCATTTAATTTTTTTGGCAAATCAAAACGTGGAAAAATCAACCAAAATGTCGATTAACGAATAGTGTTCTAACAATGATGGAAAAATGAAGTTAAGCATTTCACTAAACAGAAAACTGTGAGGAAGAACGTGATGGACACTAAAAGTGAAAGGTATGATTGAACATATCAAATAAGACATGATTGGGAGTTTACCATTAAAAATCAACAGCTCAACTTATGATTTTTAAGCTTACCAGAGATTTTATTTACACAGAAACTCGTCTGTGTTGTGAGCCTTGACATGACAATGACATTTGACAATTGACTTGAAAAATTTATGCTTAAAGTATATGACTTGTGGTGGTGTCTAATTAAAAACATGTTCATGTTTTGTATACAGGAAATAGCAAGTGATGGGTGTTTCAGTCTCGGCATGATAGCTCGTTTCGAACCCGTTCTGCGAGAGAAAGCTTGGATGTATCCTCGGTTATTTTGGGAGAGCGGAGTTCTAGGGCAAGTCTTGTACCTTGAAGCCCATGCCATAGGCCTCTCTGCAACCGGAATCGGTTGCTACTTTGATGATTTCGGTACAGACTCCTTTATTATCATGTTGTTTCCCAAGGGTTTTATTTTTATTTTTAATCTCATCTCTAACCTTCATAATTAGAAGTAGAACATAATGTTGATTCATCATGTACTGTTTGCTTGAAATACTTTTGATGCTACTGTACAGTGCATGAAGTGCTTGGGCTTCAAGGTTCAGACTTTCAGAGTCTTTATCATTTCACAGTCGGAGGTCCGATCGAGGACAAACGGATAATGAGCCTACCTGCATATCCAGGCCCTGGTATCGATGCTTGACATAGAACTGCGTGTATAAGTATATAATGGTGAATAATATGTTAACCATGACATTGACCTTAACCAGTTTTTTCGGTTATTGGTTAAGCGTTTAGTTGAAGAAGAAAAAAAAAATCGGTGGCTCAACCGGTTTTAATCGGCTGAATTTGCTCTTTTAGATTCAAATAGAATAGTCCGTATTTATCATATTTGATGAGTTTTAATAAAGTAATTTATATTTATGTTGTTGTAATTGAAAGTTCAGTTCATATGTAATTAATTTGATTTTGTATGTAATAAGTTAAGTTGTATTTTGATATAAATAATAAGATCAATGTTGTTAATGTATTATATTTTATCTACGTCGTTAATTTATAGAAAATTGTTGAAGTCTGGTTTAAGATTTATGAGATAAAAACATAGTTATGTCCACCATGGCGAGATTTAACTTCTTCTCAGTGAAGTGTGAAAAAATTGAAGTTTTCTGCATCAAACTTCCAATCCCGTCGCAATGACCCAAAAACTCGGTTCTGCTCGATTTTTCAGAAGTTTGTTGAGGCGAAGTTATCCATTTCAGGTCCTTTTTTTTTTTAAACTGACTTTGGCTTGTATTAGGAGTTTTGAGGAGTGAAAAACACAGGCTGATAAGAGCTTTTCAGGGTTCTTTCTTTATTTATTTTTTTAATTTATAACCAAATATACAACTTTTCAGAGCTTACAAAGCAATCAAATAATAAAAATACATGAGCAAAATAAAAATGTAAAATAGAATGTTGCATAACTGGAATTAGCATGAAAATCAAAATGCCTTCTTTAGTATATCAAACCAGAAAGAAAGAATGAAGGAATGTAGAAATGTTCTTCCTTCTGTTATTTCACTAAATCTGGTCTTCTTTCCAAAGAGAAACAAAATAATTTTCCAAGCCCCTGTCTATACAAAACCAACCCCGTATAACCTTTTTGCTTAAAATAAAACCTATAGCAACAATTGAAAATAAAACCTTTAGGCAGGTCTTTGAAAAACTGGCCTTACATAGTTCATCATTTGCTACCGAAACCCCTGAGAAGTCATCAAAATACAGCCACCAAAACCTGTCTGTACATATTGGAGATCTTACCCAATAAACCGCCTTTGTCATGCTCATCTTTCTTTTCTCGACCGACCATGAAATCACACAGTTAGAAGCGCTTTCCCTTGCGTCACAAGAAAACGGAAAACAGGTCGAACCCGAGATCCAAAAAGGTAAAAGAGGGGTTAGAGAATCCAAACACATCGTCCAACTCGTACTTGAAGGAATCCAAGAAGAGACCGAGGGCAAGCCCGTTCTTCCAGTAGTTGAAAACCGTAACGACGCTCTTGATCTTGTCGACGAACGGGAACGAGCCTCGGTACATGAGAGCCCCGATCCCTTCGACCACGACCACCGCGAGGGCGGCCGAGAGAATGTCCCAATCGCCCGTTTGGCCAATCATGGTTGCGAACGCGGTGGCGCAGTAAAAACCCGCCAAGAAGAACAGAAGCTTCACCGGAAAGCCTTTCCGTGTCTCCCGAATTCTCGATCCCAACCTGTCTCGAAGACCCTGAATCGCCCTGATTAGCCTCGTTGCTCCGTTGCCACCGCCGTTTGAAGAAGATGGATCCAAGGCATTACTGTCAAGACTGTTCACAATACACCAACTCATCTTCCTGCCAAAAAAAAAAAAAAAAAAAAAAAAAAAGCCCTCAAATTGGGTGTCCTCACAGACTAAGAAAATGTCACTCAAATTAAATGACTTTAAAATGATCAGCCAGCTTGGAAACTCAAATCACCCATTCTAAAGCAAATTTGCTCTCTGGCTTAGATGAAATTTTCATCATCAATAATCTAAACACTAAAAATTCTCTCTTTTTTTTTTTGTGTAATTACATTACACAAAAATGAATGAGCAATTCAAAATCCCATGACAAATTGAATTGGTTATACAGAACAAATACAATAGAGTAATGATTCATTTCACTCTCCGATAATACATAAAACTGAAAATAAATTACAAATATGTACAAAACATATAAACCAGGTAAACTTGGTGAAATTTGCTCACTTGAATTTGGTAACGAAAGGTCGATTGGAATAGAGGAAACCATAGCTAGAGCAATTCTTCAAGCCAAAACCACTACAAGCTTCGTGAAACTGAGACCAAATGGCGTTTATTGGGCATCTTGGCAACACGACCATGACCGCCATTAACGAGGGTTCACTGTAGCTCGTAACTTTGAGCGAATACGATTCCGTTACCATGCATCCGAAAATATTCGGAAGATTTAGTTCAAGCTTAGAACTTGGTGGAGTGAATAGCTCCGCATTCGAAGAAATATTCCACCACTCTATTTATTGGGCATTAGCCTTGTTTGAATTTTTTTTTGATAAATTTACAGAAATTTGGGGGTTTCGGTAACAAATAAATTAAGACTATTGGAATATTATTTTGGGATTTGGACAAAGTTGTCCTAAATTATTTTTATTTTTAATCGTAGACATCTATACCAGTTTAAAGTTTATTTCCAAATCAATATTTTTTTAGTATAGAATTATATGAAAATATGAGGTAATATTAAGAGAAAAATTTAAAATAAGTATAAAAGCTTATCATTTAAAACTAAGAGTTATTAATGCCAAAAAAAACTGTAGCTATCACATTTTGTAGTAAACACTAAATAAAATCCTTTAAATAATTAATTATTTTACTTTTTGTATTGGTTGCGCATTCATTATTACCTGTTATAATTTTTCTTAAAAAGTATATGTAAATGTATAAAATTAGTTAAGATCGTTCAACGTTTTTCATCTTTATTTTATTTTTCCTCCGCAGATGTCTCTCTTAGTCTCTCGAGTTATTGATGTTTGAAATTTTCTTTGATTGCTTTGTTTTGTTTTTTATATATATATATATATATATATATATATATATATATATATATATATATATATATATATATATGAAGATGAACTTTTTATTAATGGAAATAACCAGAAGAATCACATATAACAATTTTTGAAATACAAAAAGAACCTAGAGTAACAAACAAAAGCTTGATTCGAGGCTGCATTGTCCCCTTGCAATGACCGTAACGGTAGTGACCTTCATCAGTCTCTCATAAG